>NC_088407.1:76919811-77169811 GCF_034236695.1 Oncorhynchus nerka | reverse complement strand
TCTCTGATATGTACAGTACAGTGAAGGCATTTAAAACCAAACTGACTCTGTGGGAGACGAGATGCGGAAAGAACATTTGAGCCACTTTCCCAGCTGCCAGACCATGAAAGAGAAGCTCTCTACCAGTGCGTTCCCGAGCACACAGTTGGCTGATAAAATAGGTATGCTTGCCGCTGACTTTCGACGCCGATTTGCTGACTTTGAAGCACAAAAAAGCAGGTTGGAACTGCTCGGTAACCCATTTGCTGTTGACGTGGAAAGCTCACCACCAAACCTCCAAATGGAGTTGATTGACCTCCAATGCAATGATGCACTGAGGGCAAAATATGCGGCAGTGGGTGCTGCGGAGTTCGCCCGTTTCCTCCCCGGCACAATGCCCCAGCTGCGCATCCAGGCTGCTCAAACGTTGTCTATGTTTGGCAGCACATACCTGTGTGAACAACTGTTTTCTTTGATGAACCTGAACAAAACATCACACAGAAGTCGACTTACTGCTGAACACCTCCACTCAATTCTGAGGATTTCTTCAGCTCAGAGCCTTACCCCGAACATTGATGAACTTGTGGAAAAGATGGGACACCACCAAGTATCACCTCAACCTCAAACAAGTGAACATTACTGTGCAATCACATATTTAGAGTTTTTACTCAGTTCAAGTTTAAAAGTTAAAATTTAATATTTGTTTTCACTGCATGTTACTTCTCCTTAAACAAAGTGTTGTTTTTGATTAATAGATTTTTGCACTTTATTTTTTTGTATTTCAATCCAATTATATTTAAAAATATTTCAGTTGAGTGGATGATAGAAAATTGCTATTATTGTTTTTTCTTTGAAGTAAATTTAGCCCACTTTTGCTAAAATAGAAAATATAGTCTACTGATGGTGCCTTGAATACCGGTTTCTTTCATTTAATGTTCATGTTATGGGGATATTTATATAAAGGAAATTTGTCTTTTGTGTCTGTTGAAAATTAAAGATTACTGACAGAGCCATAAGAAAATATTGCTTTATTTATCTGATCATATTGTAATATATTTGTTAGGTTTTCAGTAGGTTCAATTAGGTTCACTAGACTATATGCGTCATTTAAAAATTTTTCAATGAACATTCGAACAGTCCGGCCCTCGTCTTGTAGCTGATTTTTTTATTTGGCCCTCCGTCCATTTGACTTTGACACCCCTGCTCTACAGGGAGCCAGGTTCTCCTGTGTCTACCCTTCTCAATGGCATGGCAGTGCTCACTGAACCTGTACTTTGTCAAGGTTTTTCTAAGGTTTTGATCAGTAACCATGGTCAAATAGTTCTCTCCAAAACTCTTGAACGTGCCGTCCTTGGCCAGCTCTCCCGCTATCTCTCTCAGAATGACCTTCTTGATCCAAATCAGTCAGGTTTCAAGACTAGTCATTCAACTGAGACTGCTCTTCTCTGTATCACGGAGGCGCTCCGCACTGCTAAAGCTAACTCTCTCCTCTGCTCTCATCCTTCTAGACCTATCGGCTGCCTTCGATACTGTGAACCATCAGATCCTCCTCTCCACCCTCTCCGAGTTGGGCATCTCCGGCGCGGCCCACGCTTGGATTGCGTCCCTACCTGACAGGTCGCTCCTACCAGGTGGCGTGGCGAGAATCCGTCTCCTCACCACGTGCTCACCACTGGTGTCCCCAGGGCTCTGTTCTAGGCCCTCTCCTATTCTCGCTATACACCAAGTCACTTGGCTCTGTCATAACCTCACATGGTCTCTCCTATCATTGCTATGCAGACGACACACAATTAATCTTCTCTTTCCCCCTTCTGATGACCAGGTGGCGAATCGCATCTCTGCATGTCTGGCAGACATATCAGTGTGGATGACGGATCACCACCTCAAGCTGAACCTCGGCAAGACGGAGCTGCTCTTCCTCCCGGGAAGGACTGCCCGCTCCATGATCTCGCCATCACGGTTGACAACTCCATTGTGTCCTCGTCCCAGAGCGCTAAGAACCTTGGCGTGATCCTGGACAACACCCTGTCGTTCTCAAATAACATCAAGGCGGTGGCCCGTTCCTGTAGGTTCATGCTCTACAACATCCGCAGAGTACGACCCTGCCTCACACAGGAAGCGGCGCAGGTCCTAATCCAGGCACTTGTCATCTCCCGTCTGATTACTGCAACTCGCTGTTGGCTGGGCTCCCTGCCTGTGCCATTAAACCCCTACAACTCATCCAGAACGCCGCAGCCCGTCTGGTGTTCAACCTTCCCAAGTTCTCTCACGTCACCCCGCTCCTCCGCTCTCCACTGGCTTCCAGTTGAAGCTCGCATCCGCTACAAGACCATGGTGCTTGCCTACGGAGCTGTGAGGGGAACGGCACCTCACTACCTCCAGGCTCTGATCAGGCCCTACACCCAAACAAGGGCACTGCGTTCATCCACCTCTGGCCTGCTCGCCTCCCTACCACTGAGGAAGTACAGTTCCCGCTCAGCCCAGTCAAAACTGTTCGCTGCTCTGGCCCCCAATGGTGGAACAAACTCCCTCACGACGCCAGGACAGCGGAGTCAATCACCACCTTCCGGAGACACCTGAAACCCCACCTCTTTAAGGAATACCTAGGATAGGATAAAGTAATCCTTCTCTCTCCCCCCCTTAAAAGACCTAGATGCACTATTGTAAAGTGGCTGTTCCACTGGATGTCATAAGGTGAAAGCACCAATTTGTAAGTCGCTCTGGATAAGAGCGTCTGCTAAATGACTTAAATGTAATCTTAAATGTTAGTAGAACAGGTTTGTGAACTCAGCCCCAGGACCAGCTGGATGAGGGGACTCTTTTCTTTGCTCAGCTCTTGGCATTGCAGGGCTTGGTAATGATATGAGAGGGAGTCACTGTATTTTAGATGTTTCCAAAACTTAATTGCTCTTTTTTGAGTTTTTATTATTAGTGGATATTGGCCTAATTCTGCCCTGCATGCATTGTTTGTAGTTTTCCTCTGGACATGTAGGAGAATCTTACAGAACCCAATGCTTTCAATCGGGTGTTTGTCCCATTTTATGAAATCTTGTTTTGCAAGTGGACCCACTACCTCGCTGCCATGAAGTGCAATTGGTTCAATTACATATCAAATTAGTTTTTGGCAAATTTTAATAGGTATTTCAATTTGAATGAGCTTTTTAATGGCGTAGAATGCCCTGCGAGCTTTCTCTCTCAGCTCATTCACTGCCTCATTAAGGTGTCCAGTTGAGCTTATTTTTAAAGCTAAGTAATTGTAATGTGTACAGTACTCTATATATTTGTACCAATTGAGAACTTTGGTCTTATTCCCTGAGATTTGGATCTTCTCTGGAAAATCATTATTTTAGTCTTTTTGGGGTTTACTGCCAGGGCCCAGGTCTGGCAGTACTGCTGTAGCAGGTCCAGGCTCTGCTGTAGGCCATGTGCTGTGGGGGTTTACTGCCAGGGCCCAGGTCTGGCAGTACTGCTGTAGCAGGTCCAGGCTCTGCTGTAGGCCATGTGCTGTGGGGGTTTACTGCCAGGGCCCAGGTCTGGCAGTACTGCTGTAGCAGGTCCAGGCTCTGCTGTAGGCCATGTGCTGTGGGTGACAGCAGGCATAGGTCATCTGCGAAGAGTAGGCATTTAACCTCTGAATTGTGGAGACTAACACCAGGGGCTGAGGATTTTTCTAGAATAGTGGCCAATTCGTTAATGTAAATATTTAAGAGTGCAGGGCTCAGATTGATTGCAACCCTTGCAAAGGCCCCGTCCCTGGTTAAAGAATTCTGTTATTTTCTTGCCAATTTTAATACTGCATGTATTGCCAGTATACATTGATTTAATTATGTCATATGTTTTACCCCCTACACCACTTTCAATAACTTTGTAGAACAGTCCTGTATGCCAAATAGAATCAAATGCTTTTTGGAAGTCGATAAAGCAAGCGTATATGTAACGGTTTCCCTCCTCTTCTGACGAGGAGTATGAAGGATCGGACCAATGTTCATGTTATTTATTGGAACAGAAACACTAAACAAAATAACAAAGAGAGTGCAACGAAACAGTCCTGTAAAGGTGCAGCAACACAAAACAGAAAACAACTACCCACAACCCATAGTGGGAAAACAGGCTGCCTAAGTATGGTTCTCAATCAGGGACAACGATAAACAGCTGCCTCTGATTGGGAACCATACCAGGCCAAACACAGAAATACAAAAACATAGAACAACACATAGAATGCCCACCCCAACTCACGCCCTTACCAAACTAAAATAGAGACATAAAAAAGGAACTAAGGTCAGGACGTGACAGTTTATTTTGGTATTATTTGGGCGGACATGTTTATCTATCAGGGTGTGTAGGGTGTAAATATGATCAGTCGTGCGATGTTTTGGTATAAATCCAATTGGGCTTTTACTCAAGACATTGTGCTTATTAAGGAAGTTTAGAACTCTTACATTTATAATACTACAGAAAACCTTCCCCAGGTTACTGCTCACACAAATGCCTCTGGAATTGTTAGGGTCAAATTTGTCTCCGTTCTTAAAGACTGGGGTTATGAGTCCTTGATTCCAGATGTCAGGGAAATAACCTACACTCAGGATCAAATTAAACAGTTTTAATATAGCCAATTGACATTTTGCACTAGTGAGTTTGAGCATCTCATTTAGGATGCCATCAGGTCCGCAGCCTTTTTTAAATTTGAGGGCATGAAGTTTCTTATAGAGTTCCTGGTCAGTAATTGGGGAGTCCAGTGGATTTTGATTGTCCTTTATAGCTTTTTCTAATCCATTCAACTTCTCATGAATTTGGCGTTGTTCTGCGTTTGTGTCAATATGAACGGTCTTGTAGAGTGTTTTAAAATGGGTTGTCCATATGTCACCATTTTGTATTGCTAATTCCTCTTGTTTAGATTTTTTAGTTTTTTTTCCAATTTTGCCACAAGTTGTTTGTGTTTATGGACTCCTCAATTATTGTCAGCTGCTTGCTGTTGTACTGTGCTGTTTTGGTTCTGAGTGTACGTTTATAGAGTTTTAAAGTCTCAAAGTAATGAAGGCCATTACTTTAACCATTATTTGGGTTCTGTGCTTTTGGTTGGATAGTGTTCTAAGTTTTTTCCTTATAATTTTACAATCTGCATCAAACCAGTTGTCATCTGTGATCTTTTTAGTTTAGTTTTTTAATCAATTTCAATTGTGCTTTTTTTTGTCGTTTGCCTGAATATATAGTTGATGTTTTTTACTGCTAGATTGATGCCTTCTTTACTGTGAGTGAATGTGGTATCCAGAAAGTTATCTGTTGTTTTCTTTACAGGTTTCTTTCTGGTATTCTTCTGTGCTCTTTTGGGCCCATCTGTATGCATTTCTGATGTTGTACAGCTTACTGGGCTGTGAATGTCTGGTTGTTTCCATGTCTGTTCTTTTGAAGAACAACGTAATTTGGCTGTGATCAGACAGGGGTATTAGTGGCTTGACAATGAATGAGCTGAGAAAGAAAGGGTTAATGTCTGTAATCATATAGTCTACATATAGTCTACTGTACTGTGGCCAAGAGGTGAGCAGTAGGTGAATCTCCCCAAAGAGTCCCCCTGTAAACCTACCATTGACAAAGTACATTACTTCCGGCGCCGACAGAGATGGCCGCCTCGCTTCGCGTTCCTAGGAAACTATGCAGTTTTTTGTTTTTTTTACGTGTTATTTCTTACATTATAGTACCCCAGGTCATCTTAGGTTTCATTACATACAGTCGAGAAGAACTACTGAATATAAGATCAGCGTCAACTCACCATCAGTACGACCAAGAATATGTTTTCCGCGACGCGGATCCTGTGTTCTGCCTTACAAACAGGACAACGGAATGGATCGCATGCAGCGACCCAAGGAAACGACTCCGAAAAAGAGGGAAACGTAGCGGTCTTCTGGTCAGACTCAGGACAAGGGCACATCGCGCACCACTCCCCAGCATTCTTCTTGCCAATGTCCAGTCTCTTGACAACAAGGTTGATGAAATCCGAGCAAGGGTAGCATTCCAGAGGGACATCAGAGACTGCAACGTTCTCTGCTTCACGGAAACATGGCTTACTGGGAAGACGCTATCCGATGCGGTGCAGCCAACAGGTTTCTCCACGCATCGCGCTGACAGAAACAAACATCTTTCTGGTAAGAAGAGTGGCGGGGGCGTATGCCTCATGACTAACGAGACATGGTGTGATGAAGGAAACATACAGAAACTCAAATCCTTCTGTTCACCTGATTTAGAATTCCTCACAATCAAATGTAGACCGCATTATCTTCCAAGAGAATTCTCTTCGATTATAATCAGTCGATGGCTCTGAACGAACTTTATTTAACTCTTTGCAAACTGGAAACCATTTATCCGGAGGCTGCATTCATTGTAGCTGGGGATTTTAACAAAGCTAATCTGAAAACAAGACTCCCTAAATTTTATCAGCATATCGATTGCGCAACCAGGGGTGGTAAAACCTTGAATCACTGTTACTCTAACTTCCGCGATGCATATAAGGCCCTGCCCCGCCCCCCTTTCGGAAAAGCTGACCACGACTCCATTTTGTTGATCCCTGCCTACAGGCAGAAACTGAAACAAGAGGCTCCCACGCTGAGGTCTGTCCAACGCTGGTCAGACCAAGCTGACTCCACACTCCAAGACTGCTTCCATCACGTGGACTGGGACATGTTTCGTATTGCGTCAGATAAAAATATTGACGACTACGCTGATTCGGTGTGCGAGTTCATTAGAACGTGCGTTGAAGATGTCGTTCCCATAGCAACGATAAAAACATTCCCTAACCAGAAACCGTGGATTGATGGCAGCATTCGCGTGAAACTGAAAGCGCGAACCACTGCTTTTAATCAGGGCAAGGTGTCTGGCAACATGACCGAATACAAACAGTGCAGCTATTCCTCCGCAAGGCTATTAAACAAGCTAAGCGTCAGTACAGAGACAAAGTAGAATCTCAATTCAACGGCTCAGACACAAGAGGCATGTGGCAGGGTCTACAGTCAATCACGGACTACAAGAAGAAACCCAGCCCAGTCACGGACCAGGATGTCTTGCTCCCAGGCAGACTAAATAACTTTTTTGCCCGCTTTGAGGACAATACAGTGCCACTGACACGGCCTGCAACGAAAACATGCGGTCTCTCCTTCACTGCAGCCGAGGTGAGTAAGACATTTAAACGTGTTAACCCTCGCAAGGCTGCAGGCCCAGACGGCATCCCCAGCCTCGCCCTCAGAGCATGCGCAGACCAGCTGGCCGGTGTGTTTACGGACATATTCAATCAATCCCTATACCAGTCTGCTGTTCCCACATGCTTCAAGAGGGCCACCATTGTTCCTGTTCCCAAGAAAGCTAAGGTAACTGAGCTAAACGACTACCGCCCCGTAGCACTCACTTCTGTCATCATTACATTTACATTTACATTTAAGTCATTTAGCAGACGCTCTGAGAGACTAGTCAAGGACCATATCACCTCCACCCTACCTGACACCCTAGACCCACTCCAATTTGCTTACCGCCCAAATAGGTCCACAGACGATGCAATCTCAACCACACTGCACACTGCCCTAACCCACCTGGACAAGAGGAATACCTATGTGAGAATGCTGTTCATCGACTACAGCTCGGCATTCAATACCATAGTACCCTCCAAGCTCGTCATCAAGCTCGAGACCCTGGGTCTCGACCCCGCCCTGTGCAACTGGGTACTGGACTTCCTGACGGGCCGCCCCCAGGTGGTGAGGGTAGGCAACAACATCTCCTCCCCGCTGATCCTCAACACGGGGGCCCCACAAGGGTGCGTTCTGAGCCCTCTCCTGTACTCCCTGTTCACCCACGACTGCGTGGCCACGCACGCCTCCAACTCAATCATCAAGTTTGCGGACGACACAACAGTGGTAGGCTTGATTACCAACAACGACGAGACGGCCTACAGGGAGGAGGTGAGGGCCCTCGGAGTGTGGTGTCAGGAAAATAACCTCACACTCAACGTCAACAAAACTAAGGAGATGATTGTGGACTTCAGGAAACAGCAGAGGGAACACCCCCCTATCGATGGAACAGTAGTGGAGAGGGTAACAAGTTTTAAGTTCCTCGGCATACACATCACAGACAAACTGAATTGGTCCACTCACACTGACAGCGTCGTGAAGAAGGCGCAGCAGCGCCTCTTCAACCTCAGGAGGCTGAAGAAATTCGGCTTGTCACCAAGAGCACTCACAAACTTCTACAGATGCACAATCGAGAGCATCCTGGCGGGCTGTATCACCGCCTGGTACGGCAACTGCTCCGCCCTCAACCGTAAGGCTCTACAGAGGGTAGTGAGGTCTGCACAACGCATCACCGGGGGCAAACTACCTGCCCTCCAGGACACCTACACCACCCGATGTTACAGGAAGGCCATAAAGATCATCAAGGACATCAACCACCCGAACCACTGCCTGTTCACCCCGCTATCATCCAGAAGGCGAGGTCAGTACAGGTGCATCAAAGCTGGGACCGAGAGACTGAAAAACAGCTTCTATCTCAAGGCCATCAGACTGTTAAACAGCCACCACTAACATTGAGTGGCTGTTGCCAACACACTGTCATTGACACTGACCCAACTCCAGCCACTTTAATAATGGGAATTGATGGGAAATGATGTAAATATATCACTAGCCACTTTAAACAATGCTACCTTATATAATGTTACTTACCCTACATTACTCATCTCATATGCATACGTATATACTGTACTCTACACCATCGACTGCATCCCTATGTAATACATGTATCACTAGCCACTTTAACTATGCCACTTTGTTTACTTTGTCTACATACTCATCTCATATGTATATACTGTACTCGATACCATCTACTGTATGCTGCTCTGTACCATCACTCATTCATATATCCTTATGTACATATTCTTTATCCCCTTACACTGTGTATAAGACAGTAGTTTTGGAATTGTTAGTTAGATTACTTGTTGGTTATCACTGCATTGTCGGAACTAGAAGCACAAGCATTTCGCTACACTCGCATTAACATCTGCTAACCATGTGTATGTGACAAATAACATTTGATTTGATTTGATTTGTTTTGACCCAGGCTTCTACAGAGCTGCAACAGATCCCTTCTGTTTTTGTTGACGGTGCTGTCACTGTTGTTTCTATGGGGGAGATGAAGACAGTTAGAGACACTATGGCCTGTAATAAAGTTGTCCCCTCGTGTGGTCTGTCACTGTTGTTTCTATGGGGAGATGAAGACAGTTAGAGACACTATGGCCTGTAATAAAGTTGTCCCCTCATGTGCTCGTTAGATCAGGTAGTGTTTCTGTGCACGCATTTGTGTCCCCACAGATGAGCACATTTCCCTGGGCCTGGAAATGGCACGTCTCTTCCTCAAGGGTGGGGAAGATCTCCTCTAAGTAATATGGGGGTTCTGAGGGAGGATATATATTGTGCAAAGGAACACATATTTCTCTCTGAGTACAAGTTCCTTTTTCAGTTTGAACCAAATGTGATATTTATCCATTTTTAGGTATCAATTAGATTTTTCTAGTTCGGATTTGTACCAAATGATCAGTCCTCCAGAGTCTCTGCCTCTATTGACAGAGCTGTGTTCTGTGATGGCACAATTACCTCTCTGTAGCCTGTGGGGACAGTGAGTGACAGTGTCAGCCTTACACCATGTCTCCTGCAGAATGATTACCTCTCTGTAGCCTGTGGGACAGTGAGTGACAATGTCAGCCTTACACCATGTCTCCTGCAGAATGATTACCTCTCTGTAGGCTGTGGGGACAGTGAGTGACAGTGTCAGCCTTACACCATGTCTCCTGCAGAATGATTACCTCTCTGTAGCCTGTGGGGACAGTGAGTGACAGTGTCAGCCTTACACCATGTCTCCTGCAGAATGATTACCTCTCTGTAGGCTGTAGGGACAGTGAGTGACAGTGTCAGCCTTACACCATGTCTCCTGCAGAATGATTACCTCTCTGTAGCCTGTGGGACAGTGAGTGACAGTGTCAGCCTTACACCATGTCTCCTGCAGAATGATGACGTCAACATCTGTTAGATGTTTGTTGAACTCCAGTGCTGAACTCTTCAGTCCAAAGGTTGATGAGTTTAGGCCCTGAATGTTCCACATGCTGACTGATAGGTTGATGAGTTTAGGCCCTGAATGTTCCACATGCTGACTGATAGGTTGATGAGTTTAGGCCCTGAATGTTCCACATGCTGACTGATAGGTTGATGAGTTTAGACCCTGAATGTTCCACATGCTGACTGAATATGCTGACTGATAGGTTGATGAGTTTAGGCCCTGAATGTTCCACATGCTGACTGATAGGTTGATGAGTTTAGAATGCCCTGAATGTTCCACATGCTGACTGATAGGTTGATGAGTTTAGCCCTGAATGTTCCACATGCTGACTGATAGGTTGATGAGTTTAGGCCCTGAATGTTCCACATGCTGACTGATAGGTTGATGAGTTTAGGGCCCTGAATGTTCCACATGCTGACTGATAGGTTGATGAGTTTAGGCCCTGAATGTTCCACATGCTGACTGATAGGTTGATGAGTTTAGGCCCTGAATGTTCCACATGCTGACTGATAGGTTGATGAGTTTAGGCCCTGAATGTTCCACATGCTGACTGATAGGTTGATGAGTTTAGGCCCTGAATGTTCCACATGCTGACTGATAGGTTGATGAGTTTAGGCCCTGAATGTTCCACATGCTGACTGATAGGTTGATGAGTTTAGGCCCTGAATGTTCCACATGCTGACTGATAGGTTGATGAGTTTAGGCCCTGAATGTTCCACATGCTAACTGATAGGTTGATGAGTTTAGGCCCTGAATGTTCCACATGCTAACTGATAGGTTGATGAGTTTAGGCCCTGAATGTTCCACATGCTAACTGATAGGTTGATGAGTTTAGGCCCTGAATGTTCCACATGCTAACTGATAGGTTGATGAGTTTAGGCCCTGAATGTTCCACATGCTGACTGATAGGTTGATGAGTTTAGGCCCTGAATGTTCCACATGCTGACTGATAGGTTGATGAGTTTAGGCCCTGAACGTTCCACATGCTGACTGATAGGTTGATGAGTTTAGGCCCTGAATGTTCCACATGCTAACTGATAGGTTGATGAGTTTAGGCCCTGAATGTTCCACATGCTGACTGATAGGTTGATGAGTTTAGTACCTGAATTTTCCACATGCTAACTGATAGTGATTTCATGTTGCAAAAAGAAAGAATAGCAGTCTAACTGATAGGTTGATGAGTTTAGGCCCTCTGCTCTGTCTCGCATGCTAACTCTTTCTCAATGCTAAAGAAGGTTGATGAGCAGTCTCTCTCTCTCTGTCTAGGCCCTGAATGTTCCACATGCTGACTCTCTAACCTCTCTGTCTCTCTCTCTCTCTCTTTCTCTCTCTCCCTCTGTCTCTCTCTCTCTCTCTTTCTCTTCCTCTCTGTCTCTCTTTCTCTCTCCCTCTGTCTCCCTCTCTCTCTCTCTTTCTCTTCCTCTCTCTCTCTTTTTCTCTCCCTCTCTGTCTCTCTCTCCCTCTCTTGTCTCGCTCTCTCTTTCTCTATCCCTCTTTCTATGTAAACGTATGTTTACATTGCCAAAGAAAGTTAAATAGATAATGAGCAAAAGTGAAATAAACAATCAAAAATGAACAGTAAAAATAATACTCACAAAGTTCCAAAGGAATAGAGACATTTCAAATGTAATTTTATGGCTATATGTAATGATTTGTAATGATGTACAAAAGAGAAAAAAGAGAAAATAAATAAACATAAATATGTATTTACAATTGTTCCTCAGAAATCTTGCTGCTGTGATGGCACACTGTGGTATTTCACCCAGTAGATAAGGGAGTTTATCAACATTGGGTTTGTTTTCTAATTCTTTGTGGGTCTGTATAATCTGAGGGAAATATGTGTCTCTAATATGGTCGTACATTTGGCAGAAGGTTAGGAAGTGCAGCTCATTTTGTGTGAAGTGTGCACATAGCTTGTATTTTCTTGAGAGCCAGGTCTGCCTACGGCAGCCTCTTTCAATAGCAAGGCCATGCTCACTCAATCTGTACATAGACAAAGCTTTCCTTAAGCTTGGGTCCGTCACAGTGGTCAGGTATTCTGCCACTGTGTACTCTCTGTTTAGGGTCAAATAGCATTCTAGTTTGCTCAGTTTTTTTGTTGTTATTTCTTTCCAATATGTCAAGTAATTATCTTTTTGTTTTCTCATGATTTGGTTGGGTCTAATTGTGTTGCTGTCCTGGGGCTCTGTGGGGTGTGTTTGTGTTTGTGAACAGAGGCCCAGGACCAGCTTGCTTAGGGGACTCTTCTTCAGGTTCATCTCTCTGTAGGTGATGGCTTTGTTATGGAAGGTTTGGGAATCGCTTCCTTTTAGGTGATTGTAGAACTTAACAGCTTTTTTTCTGGATTTTGATCATTAATGGGTATCGGCCTAATTCTGCTCTCTGTGCATTATTTGGTGTTTTACGTTGTACACAGAGGATATTTTAGCAGAATTCTGCATGCAGAGTCTCAATTTCTTGTTTTCCCATTTTGTGAATTGTTGGTTGGCGAGCGGACCCCAGACCTCAGGGCAATGAGTTCTATAAATGATTCAAGTATTTTTAGCCAGATCCTAATTGGTACGTCAAATGTTATGTTCCTTTTGATGGTATAGAAGGTCCTTGCCTTGTCTCTCAGAACATTCACAGCTTCCCGTACCCCTTAATACATTCAACCTCTAGCTGCGTACCCCCTCTAGCACCAGAGTCATGCCACTCTCAAATGTTGTTTTTTTTGTAAGCCTGCAAACACACACTATACATTACATTTATTAAACATAAGAATGAGTGTGAGTTTTTCTCACAACCCGAATCGTGGGAAGTGACAAAGAGCTCTTATAGGACCAGGACACAAATAATAATATAATAATAATCAATCATTTAGCTCTTTATTTAACCATCTTACATATGAAACCTTATTTGTTCATCAAAGATTGGGAAATACTCACCACAGGTTACTGAGAAGGGTGTGCTTGAAAGGATGCACATAACTCTGCAATGTTGGGTTGTATTGGAGAGAGTCTCAGTCTTAAATAATCTTCCACACACAGTCTGTGTCTGTATTTAGTTTTCATGCTAGTGTGGGCCGAGAATTCACTCTCACATAGGTACTTGGTTGCAATGGGCATCAGTGTCTTAACAGCGCGATTTGCCAAGGCAGGATACTCTGAGCACAGCCCAATCCAGAAATCTGGCACTGGCTTCTGATTAAATAACATTTTCACAGAACCGCTTGATGCAATTTCGATGAGGCTCTCTTGTTCAGATATCGGTAAGTGGACTGGAGTCAGGGCATGAAAGGGATAACGAATCCAGTTGTTTGTGTCATCCGTTTCGGGAAAGTACCTGCGTAATTGCTCAACCAACTCACTCAGGAGCTTCACTATATCACATTTGACATTGTCGGTAAGGTTGAGTTCATTTGCACACAAACAATCATACAATGATGGAAAGACCTGTGTGTTGTCCTTGTTAATGCAGACAGAAAAGAGCTCAAACTTCTTAATTATAGCCTCAATTTTGTCCCGCACATTGAATATAGTTGCGGAGAGTCACTGTAATCCTAGATTCAGATCATTCAGGCTAGAAAAAACATCACCCAGATAGGCCAGTCGTGTGAGAAACTCGTCATCATGCAAACAGTCAGACAAGTGAAAATTATGGTCAGTAAAGAAAAGTTTAACTTTAAAAACGTGTCAATACTTTGCCCCTTGAAAAGCAGCCCACTTCTGTATGTTGTAAAAGCGTTACATGGTCACTACCCATATCATTGCATAATGCAGAAAATCCAAAACGTCGTTCAAGCTGTCAGGCATTCCCTTGGCAAGTGGTGTCGGGAGCAACTGCTTGCACACATGTTACCACTCCACTATGTCTCCCTGTCATGGCTTTTGCACCATCAGTGCAGATACCAACACATCTTGACCAAAGTCCATTTGATGTCACAAAGCTGTCCAGTACTTTAAAAATATCCTCTCATGATGTCCTGGTTTCCAGTGGATTGCAGAAGAGGATGTCTTCCTTAATTGACCCCCCATAAACGTAATGGACATATACCAGGAGCTGTGCCAGGCCCGCCACGTTGACTCATCCAGCTGTCACACATAGAATTCACTGGCTTGTATGCGAAGCAGTAATTGTTTCAAAACATCTCCTGCCATGTCACTGATGCGTCATGAAACAGTGTTGTTTGATGAAGGACTTGTCGGGAAAGGTTTTTTGGGCCTTTTTCCCGAGGATTGTCCCAACCATATCCACAGCATCAGGAAGAATTAAGTCCTCCACAATAGTATTGGGCTTGCCTGTCCTAGCCACTCTGTAGCTCACCATATAAGACGCTTCTAGCCCCTTCTTATTAATGGTATCTGTTGCTTTTATACATGTCTTACTACTCGAAAGTTGTCTTTATTCTCGCTCAAAAAACTCCTGTGGCTTATTTTTCAAATTGTCATGTTTCTTTTTTAAATGTCTGCGCAAGAGTGAAGGTTTCCTGTGAGAGAGTAACGGTTAATGTGATTGGATGTTCATTATTCATTCATTATTTGACTTGGCTACCTGTATTTGACATTGTGTTGTTATTTCGTTGAACACTAGAAAAAATACTCACCCAAATGTATAGCCCCGTTGGAAAATATAAATGTACTGTTTGAAAATATTTTATTTTATTTTTTAAAATGTGAATCACATTTTTATTTGGCGTACCCCTAATGGCATTGCGCGTGCCTCAGTTTGGGAATACCTGCTCCAGGGCAAAGGTGTCTAGGTGGAATTTGTATTTGTGGTCCTGACAGCTGGACCTTTTTTTCTAACAACATTATTTTAGTCTTTCTCTCTCTCTCTCTCTCTCTTTCCTATCTTTCTCTCATATCTCTCGTCTCTCTCTATAGGGTGAATGCTGAGCCATGCTCCCCACCTAGACCCCCCCTCACCCCTACCTTATCTTCAGGATCAACAGTACTATTCCCCCCTCCCAGACCTGCCCTCTCCTCAGGACCACCCCTGATGGCTCCTCCAACTCTCCCCTCCAAACCCTCCCCACCCCCTGACCCAACTCCCCTGACCCAACTGACCCAACTCCACCTGTCTGCCTGGACTCCTCCCCCCTCCTCCCTTCACCCCTCATACCCTCCTCACCCTCCTCACCTACACCGCCCCTCCATTCAGCTTCTGAACCACTCCCTTCTCAAATTGACTTGGCCGTTGATGCCACTGACGGAACTGATGTCCCCAATGCTGCTGTCCCTAAGGAATGTACTCTCCCCTTATCCAGACCCCTAGTCCTTGATGTCCCGGATATCTCTACTTCCACCCTTGTCACATCACTACCCCCTCAAGTCTTAGAGACATCCACTCCCCCACTCCCCACACCTCTGTTACCTGATGTCCCAGAGACATCTACTCCTCCCCTCCCCACACCAGTACCCCCTCAAGTCTCAGAGCCCTCTACACCCCACCTTCCTGACATCCTGGATGTCTCTGCTCCTCCCCTCCCCTTACATATGTCCTCTTCAGTCCCAGAGCTCTCCTCTTCAGAACTAACCCTACCAGAACCTTCATCTCAGCCGGTCCCAAAGCCCTCATCTATGCTCATCTCTTCTCCCACTGTAACTCCCATCTCAAAACCCTCCTCACTTCCTATCTCTTCTCCCCACGTACCTCCTATAGCAAAACGCCCTCTGTCCACTCCCCCCATTCCTCCTCTCTCAAAACCCTCCTCACTTCCTATCTCTTCTTCCCACGTACCTCCTATAGCAAAACCCCCTCTGTCCACTCCCCCCATTCATCCTCTCTCAAAACCCTCCGTACCTCCGTCTCCCCGTGTTCCTCCTTTCTCAAAGATCTCCTCACCACCTCTTCCTAGACCCCCAGCACCTCGGAAACTCTCTGGTCCACCCCAGCCGAGACCCCCATACCTTCCCCTCACTCGAAAGCCAAACCCTCCTCTCCAGCTCTCCCCAGACCCCCACTTCCATCCATGAAGTCCTCCTCTCCCCCTCTACCCTCCCCACTAGTCCCTCTAGCTCCCAAGCCCGCCCCAGCTTCATCTCCAACCCAAGCCACAGCCCCACGACCTAGCATCAGTATCCTGGAGAAACTGATCAAAACTTGCCCGGTGTGGTTGCAGCTGGGTATGGCCCAGGAGAGGACCACACTCATGCTGAAGAAAGAAATCCCTGGGGTGAACTAACATGTTCTTTACATAAACACATAGGCACATGATGTATCTGTGGTCGACTGTGGTCGACTGTTCTGCAGCCGAACAACTGTGATGTAGCTGTACAAATCGTTCACACACTCATTCATTGGTCACATACTCATCAAAAATGCTTACAAAACACATGTAGGGGCAGCCATCTTTGAAAAATGTCCTCATGTATATTTGTTGTATGATAATAGATATTAAAAGCATTACTTTGTGTACCAACAGATATTTTTAGTGCGTAAAAGCCACGACCAGAAATCCATGGTGCTGTCAGTATGTGTATCTGACAAGCAGGAGGAGCTTCAGGTCCAGGACATTCTGATTAAGGAGGAGAAGTCACGTGAGTATCCTAACCAGAGAAGGTCTATATAGGGTTAGGATATATCTAGGCTTGTAACTGGATCTATCCTAACCCTAAGCCTCAACAGTCTCCCACTGAAATGTCTGTGTCCTGTCCTCAGACCCTGGTGAACAGTCTGTGGTAAAAAGGTATTGGGACTATCTGTGTTACAGCCATCGGTCCTGCTACGCCATCCATCAATCCACACACAGAACACATGATGCTAGCCCATCCATCAATCCACACACAGAACACATGATGCTAGCCCATCCATCACACCACACACAGAACACATGATGCTAGTCCAGCCATCACAAAACTCACAGAACACATGATGCTAGTCCATCCATCACACCACACACAGAACACATGATGCTAGCCCATCCATCAAACCACACACAGAACACATGATGCTAGCCCATCCATCACACCACACACAGAACACATGATGCTAGTCCATCCATCACACCACACACAGAACACATGATGCTAGTCCATCCATCAAACCACACACAGAACACATGATGCTAGTCCATCCATCAAACCACACACAGAACACATGATGCTAGTCCATCCATCACAACACACACAGAACACATGATGCTAGCCCATCCATCTACACTCACAGAACACATGATGCTAGCCCATCCATCACACCACACACAGAACACATGATGCTAGCCCATCCATCACACCACACACAGAACACATGAGGCTATCCCATCTATCCACACACCTTGAACACATGATGCTAGCCCATCCATCACACCATACACAGAACACATGATGCTAGCCCATCCATCAAACCACACACAGAACACATGATGCTAGCCCATCCATCACACCACACACAGAACACATGAGGCTATCCCATCTATCCACATACCTTGAACACATGATGCTAGCCCATCCATCACACCATACACAGAACACATGATGCTAGCCCATCCATCACACAACACACAGAACACATGATGCTAGCCCATCCATCACACAACACACAGAACACATGATGCTAGTCCATCCATCAAACCACACACAGAACACATGATGCTAGCCCATCCATCACACCACACACAGAACACATGATGCTAGCCCATCCATCAAACCACACACAGAACACATGATGCTAGCCCATCCATCACACCACACACAGAACACATGATGCTAGTCCATCCATCACACCACACACAGAACACATGATGCTAGCCCATCCATCAAACCACACACAGAACACATGATGCTAGCCCATCCATCACACCACACACAGAACACATGATGCTAGTCCATCCATCACACCACACACAGAACACATGATGCTAGCCCATCCATCTACACTCACAGAACACATGATGCTAGCCCATCCATCACACCACACACAGAACACATGATGCTAGCCCATCCATCACACCACACACAGAACACATGAGGCTATCCCATCTATCCACACACCTTGAACACATGATGCTAGTCCATCCATCACACCATACACAGAACACATGATGCTAGCCCATCCATCACACCACACACAGAACACATGATGGTAGTCCATCCATCAAACCACACACAGAACACATGATGCTAGCCCATCCATCACACCACACACAGAACACATGATGCTAGCCCATCCATCACACAACATACAGAACACATGATGCTAGTCCATCCATCAAACCACACACAGAACACATGATGCTAGCCCATCCATCACACCACACACAGAACACATGATGCTAGCCCATCCATCAAACCACACACAGAACACATGATGCTAGCCCATCCATCACACCACACACAGAACACATGATGCTAGTCCATCCATCAAACGACACACAGAACTCATGATGCTAGCCCATCCATCACACCACACACAGAACACATGATGCTAGCCCATCCATCACACCACACACAGAACACATGATGCTACCCGAACCACCAATCCACACACACAGAACACATGATGCTGAACCACCAATCCACACACACAGAACACGTGATGCTACTCCATCCACCAATCCACACACAGAACACATGATGCTAGCCCATCCATCACACCACACACAGAACACATGATGCTAGCCCATCCATCAAACCACACACAGAACACATGATGCTACCCCAACCACCAATCCACACACACAGAACACGTGATGCTACTCCATCCACCAATCCACACACAGAACACATGATGCTAGCCCATCCATCACACCACACACAGAACACATGATGCTAGCCCATCCATCACACCACACACAGAACACATGATGCTAGCCCATCCATCACACCACACACAGAACACATGATGCTAGCCCATTCTTCACACCACACACAGAACACATGATGCTAGTCCATCCATCAAACCACACACAGAACACATGATGCTAGCCCATCCATCCACACACACAGAACACATGATGCTAGTCCATCCATCAAACCACACACAGAACACATGATGCTAGTCCATCCATCAAACCACACACAGAACACATGATGCTAGTCCATCCATCACAACACACACAGAACACATGATGCTAGCCCATCCATCTACACACACAGAACACATGATGCTAGCCCATCCATCACACCACACACAGAACACATGATGCTAGCCCATCCATCACACCACACACAGAACACATGAGGCTATCCCATCTATCCACACACCTTGAACACATGATGCTAGCCCATCCATCACACCACACACAGAACACATGATGCTAGCCCATCCATCACACCACACACAGAACACATGATGCTAGTCCATCCATCAAACCACACACAGAACACATGATGCTAGACCATCCATCACACAACACACAGAACACATGATGCTAGTCCATCCATCAAACCACACACAGAACACATGATGCTAGCCCATCCATCACACCACACACAGAACACATGATGCTAGCCCATCCATCAAACCACACACAGAACACATGATGCTAGCCCATCCATCACACCACACACAGAACACATGATGCTAGTCCATCCATCAAACGACACACAGAACTCATGATGCTAGCCCATCCATCACACCACACACAGAACACATGATGCTAGCCCATCCATCACACCACACACAGAACACATGATGCTACCCGAACCACCAATCCACACTCACAGAACACATGATGCTACCCGAACCACCAATCCACACACACAGAACACGTGATGCTACTCCATCCACCAATCCACACACAGAACACATGATGCTAGCCCATCCATCACACCACACACAGAACACATGATGCTAGCCCATCCATCACACCACACACAGAACACATGATGCTAGCCCATCCATCACACCACACACAGAACACATGATGCTAGCCCATTCTTCACACCACACACAGAACACATGATGCTAGTCCATCCATCAAACCACACACAGAACACATGATGCTAGCCCATCCATCTACACCCACAGAACACATGAAGCCCATCCATCCAAACACACAGAACACATGATGCTAGTTCATCCATCACAACACACACAGAACACATGATGCTAGCCCATCCATCTACACTCACAGAACACATGATGCTAGCCCATCCATCACACCACACACAGAACACATGATGCTAGCCCATCCATCACACCACACACAGAACACATGAGGCTATCCCATCTATCCACACACCTTGAACACATGATGCTAGCCCATCCATCACACCCTACACAGAACACATGATGCTAGCCCATCCATCAAACCACACACAGAACACATGATGCTAGTCCATCCATCAAACCACACACAGAACACATGATGCTAGTCCATCCATCACAACACACACAGAACACATGATGCTAGCCCATCCATCTACACTCACAGAACACATGATGCTAGCCCATCCATCACACCACACACAGAACACATGATGCTAGCCCATCCATCCACCACACACAGAACACATGAGGCTATCCCATCTATCCACACACCTTGAACACATGATGCCCATCCATCACACCCTACACAGAACACATGATGCTAGCCCATCCATCACACCACACACAGAACACATGATGCTAGTCCATCCATCAAACTACACACAGAACACATGATGCTAGCCCATCCATCACACCACACATAGAACACATGATGCTAGCCCATCCATCACACCACACACAGAACACATGATGCTAGCCCATTCTTCACACCACACACAGAACACATGATGCTAGTCCATCCATCAAACCACACACAGAACACATGATGCTAGCCCATCCATCCACACACACAGAACACATGATGCTAGTCCATCCATCAAACCACACACAGAACACATGATGCTAGTCCATCCATCAAACCACACACAGAACACATGATGCTAGTCCATCCATCACAACACACACAGAACACATGAAGCCCATCCATCTACACACACAGAACACATGATGCTAGCCCATCCATCACACCACACACAGAACACATGATGCTAGCCCATCCATCACACCACACACAGAACACATGAGGCTATCCCATCTATCCACACACCTTGAACACATGATGCTAGCCCATCCATCACACCACACACAGAACACATGATGCTAGCCCATCCATCACACCACACACAGAACACATGATGCTAGTCCATCCATCACACCACACACAGAACACATGATGCTAGACCATCCATCACACAACACACAGAACACATGATGCTAGTCCATCCATCAAACCACACACAGAACACATGATGCTAGCCCATCCATCACACCACACACAGAACACATGATGCTAGCCCATCCATCAAACCACACACAGAACACATGATGCTAGCCCATCCATCACACACACACAGAACACATGATGCTAGTCCATCCATCAAACGACACACAGAACTCATGATGCTAGCCCATCCATCACACCACACACAGAACACATGATGCTAGCCCATCCATCACACCACACACAGAACACATGATGCTACCCGAACCACCAATCCACACTCACAGAACACATGATGCTACCCGAACCACCAATCCACACACACAGAACACGTGATGCTACTCCATCCACCAATCCACACACAGAACACATGATGCTAGCCCATCCATCACACCACACACAGAACACATGATGCTAGCCCATCCATCACACCACACACAGAACACATGATGCTAGCCCATCCATCACACCACACACAGAACACATGATGCTAGCCCATTCTTCACACCACACACAGAACACATGATGCTAGTCCATCCATCAAACCACACACAGAACACATGATGCTAGCCCATCCATCTACACACACAGAACACATGATGCTAGCCCATCCATCCAAACACACAGAACACATGATGCTAGTCCATCCATCACAACACACACAGAACACATGATGCTAGCCCATCCATCTACACTCACAGAACACATGATGCTAGCCCATCCATCACACCACACACAGAACACATGATGCTAGCCCATCCATCACACCACACACAGAACACATGAGGCTATCCCATCTATCCACACACCTTGAACACATGATGCTAGCCCATCCATCACACCCTACACAGAACACATGATGCTAGCCCATCCATCAAACCACACACAGAACACATGATGCTAGTCCATCCATCAAACCACACACAGAACACATGATGCTAGTCCATCCATCACAACACACACAGAACACATGATGCTAGCCCATCCATCTACACTCACAGAACACATGATGCTAGCCCATCCATCACACCACACACAGAACACATGATGCTAGCCCATCCATCACACCACACACAGAACACATGAGGCTATCCCATCTATCCACACACCTTGAACACATGATGCTAGCCCATCCATCACACCCTACACAGAACACATGATGCTAGCCCATCCATCACACCACACACAGAACACATGATGCTAGTCCATCCATCAAACTACACACAGAACACATGATGCTAGCCCATCCATCACACCACACATAGAACACATGATGCTAGCCCATCCATCACACAACACACAGAACACATGATGCTAGTCCATCCATCAAACCACACACAGAACACATGATACTAGCCCATCCATCACACCACACACAGAACACATGATGCTAGCCCATCCATCACACCACACACAGAACACATGAGGCTATCCCATCTATCCACACACCTTGAACACATGATGCTAGCCCATCCATCACACCCTACACAGAACACATGATGCTAGCCCATCCATCACACCACACACAGAACACATGATGCTAGTCCATCCATCAAACCACACACAGAACACATGATGCTAGCCCATCCATCACACCACACATAGAACACATGATGCTAGCCCATCCATCACACAACACACAGAACACATGATGCTAGTCCATCCATCAAACCACACACAGAACACATGATACTAGCCCATCCATCACACCACACACAGAACACATGATGCTAGCCCATCCATCAAACCACACACAGAACACATGATGCTAGCCCATCCATCACACCACACACAGAACACATGATGCTAGTCCATCCATCACACCACACACAGAACACATGATGCTAGCCCATCCATCAAACCACACACAGAACACATGATGCTAGCCCATCCATCACACCACACACAGAACACATGATGCTAGTCCATCCATCACACCACACACAGAACACATGATGCTAGTCCATCCATCAAACCACACACAGAACACATGCTGCTAGTCCATCCATCAAACCACACACAGAACACATGATGCTAGTCCATCCATCAAACCACACACAGAACACATGATGCTAGTCCATCCATCACAACACACACAGAACACATGATGCTAGCCCATCCATCTACACTCACAGAACACATGATGCTAGCCCATCCATCACACCACACACAGAACACATGATGCTAGCCCATCCATCACACCACACACAGAACACATGAGGCTATCCCATCTATCCACACACCTTGAACACATGATGCTAGCCCATCCATCACACCCTACACAGAACACATGATGCTAGCCCATCCATCACACCACACACAGAACACATGATGCTAGTCCATCCATCAAACCACACACAGAACACATGATGCTAGCCCATCCATCACACCACACATAGAACACATGATGCTAGCCCATCCATCACACAACACACAGAACACATGATGCTAGTCCATCCATCAAACCACACACAGAACACATGATACTAGCCCATCCATCACACCACACACAGAACACATGATGCTAGCCCATCCATCAAACCACACACAGAACACATGATGCTAGCCCATCCATCACACCACACACAGAACACATGATGCTAGTCCATCCATCACACCACACACAGAACACATGATGCTAGCCCATCCATCAAACCACACACAGAACACATGATGCTAGCCCATCCATCACACCACACACAGAACACATGATGCTAGTCCATCCATCACACCACACACAGAACACATGATGCTAGTCCATCCATCAAACCACACACAGAACACATGCTGCTAGTCCATCCATCAAACCACACACAGAACACATGATGCTAGTCCATCCATCACAACACACACAGAACACATGATGCTAGCCCATCCATCTACACTCACAGAACACATGATGCTAGCCCATCCATCACACCACACACAGAACACATGATGCTAGCCCATCCATCACACCACACACAGAACACATGAGGCTATCCCATCTATCCACACACCTTGAACACATGATGCTAGCCCATCCATCACACCATACACAGAACACATGATGCTAGCCCATCCATCACACCACACACAGAACACATGATGCTAGTCCATCCATCAAACCACACACAGAACACATGATGCTAGCCCATCCATCACACCACACACAGAACACATGATGCTAGCCCATCCATCACACAACACACAGAACACATGATGCTAGTCCATCCATCAAACCACACACAGAACACATGATGCTAGCCCATCCATCACACCACACACAGAACACATGATGCTAGCCCATCCATCAAACCACACACAGAACACATGATGCTAGCCCATCCATCACACCACACACAGAACACATGATGCTAGTCCATCCATCAAACCACACACAGAACACATGATGCTAGCCCATCCATCACACCACACACAGAACACATGATGCTAGCCCATCCATCACACCACACACAGAACACATGATGCTACCCGAACCACCAATCCACACACACAGAACACATGATGCTACCCGAACCACCAATCCACACACACAGAACACGTGATGCTACTCCATCCACCAATCCACACACAGAACACATGATGCTAGCCCATCCATCACACCACACACAGAACACATGATGCTAGCCCATCCATCAAACCACACACAGAACACATGATGCTACCCCAACCACCAATCCACACACACAGAACACGTGATGCTACTCCATCCACCAATCCACACACAGAACACATGATGCTAGCCCATCCATCACACCACACACAGAACACATGATGCTAGCCCATCCATCACACCACACACAGAACACATGATGCTAGCCCATCCATCACACCACACACAGAACACATGATGCTAGCCCATTCTTCGCACCACACACAGAACACATGATGCTAGTCCATCCATCAAACCACACACAGAACACATGATGCTAGCCCATCCATCCACACACACAGAACACATGATGCTAGCCCATCCATCAAACCAAACACAGAACACATGATGCTAGCCCATCCATCACACCACACACAGAACACATGATGCTAGCCCATCCATCTACACACACAGAACACATGATGCTAGCCCATCCATCCAAACACACAGAACACATGATGCTAGCCCATCCATCCAAACACACAGAACACATGATGCTAGCCCATCCATCCACACACACAGAACACATGATGCTAGCCCATCCATCACACCACACACAGAACCCATGATGCTAGCCCATCCATCCACACACACAGAACACATGATGCTAGCCCATCCATCACACCACACACAGAACACATGATTTCAGCCCATCCATCCACACACACAGAACACATGATGCTAGTCCATCTATCCACACAGCTGCTCTATGTGACAAGCTCTATGTGTAACTCCTGTGGGGGAGAAGGGTGGGTGAGGGTGCTGTGTGACCACAGGCTTCCAGTCCTACAGGACTTCCTGCTACTTTGAGCTCACCAGGCCCTGGTCGCAGCATAGGGATGTGTGTGTGTGTGTGTGTGTGTGTGTGTGTGTGTGTGTGTGTGTGTGTGTGTGAGAGAGAATCTGTTGAAAAGTATGTTTGCAGTTTCATCTCTTGAATCATTTGTGTAACCTCTCGGTCCCAATCTATCTCTACTGCATGACTAAGAGGTCATTCTGATGTAGAATGTCAGTATTCATATAATTTTGTGTTATAACACCCTCTCCCTCCTCCACCAGTGATGTACCTGGAAGGGTCTGTTCTGGTCTTTGACAACATCTTCAAACTCATGGCCTTCTACTGTGTCAGCCGGTAAGACAAGACCATCCTGCAGATCCTACAGGTGTAGGATCTTCATTTGAGCCAGTTTGATACAGCAGGAAAATAATCCTGCAGCAACAGCAAGTGTGAATTATTATGTGATTATTCATGGGCATTTTAGTAGGGGTTGATACATTTTTCTTAACCTGTTGCTCCTACCCTCTACTTTTCTGAACATTTTGTTAAAAATCGCGCAACATTTCAGCGCCCTGCTACTCATGCCAGGAATATAGTACGTTCATATGGTTAGAATGTGTGGATAGGAAACACTCGGACGTTTTTAAAACTGGTTAAATCACGACTGTGGCTATAACATAACGTGCGTTACATCGGAAAGCGCAGGAAAACCTGATCACAGAAAATGGAAATAAATATCCTTGCGCCACTTCCAGCAATTGTTCACAGTGAGCCGAATTAGATAAGACCGAGGATTCAACTCCCACAGCATCCCCATGTTGTCTAGAGTCTTGTGAATTGAATCATCTTTGATTCTTGGTTGAACCGAATCAGGGGAACCACTTACCTCCAGTCTCCGCCCAGATCATTTGGAAGAGCTCTCTCGTGAAATTTTTTCCAAGACGATAGCTAATGATTTTTACATCGCCTCCTGATGATTTTTATCGCTTATTAACGTTTACTAATACCTAAAGTAGCATTACAAACGTATTTCGAAGTGTTTTGTGAAAGTTTATCGTCTACTTTTTGAATTTTAAAAAATGACGTTACGTTGTGAAATCGCTGTTTTTTTCGTTTATCACACAGTCTACATATAACGATATCTTGGCTTTATATGGCCCGATTTAATCGAAATAAAGACCCAATAGTGTTTATGGGACATCTAGGAGTGCCAACAAAGAAGATGGTGAAAGGTAATGACTGTTTTCTATTTTATTGTGCGGTTTGTGTAACGCCGAAATGCTAATTATTTTGTTTACGTCCCCTGCTGTGCTTTTGTGTTGTACATTTAAGTCATTTAGCAGACGCTCTTATCCAGTGTATTGTAGTGTATTGGTGCATGCTATAAGATAATAGCTTCTCATGCTGTCGCCGAAAAGCATTTTAAAAATCTGACTCGTTGCCTGGATTCACAACGAGTGTAGCTTTAATTCGATACCCTGCATGTGTATTTTAATGAACGTTTGAGTTTTAACTAATACTATTAGCATTTAGCGTAGCGCATTTGCAGTGATTATTCATGGGCATTTTAGTAGGGGTTGATACATTTTTCTTAAGGAAAAATAAAGCCTGAAATTTCGAAGTGGAAATTAGAAACTTTAGAATCCTTCTTCACCCTCAAATACACTACAAGTTTTAAATGCCCTGAATTACAGGAACCTTCTCCTGCAACAGGCCGATCAAATGAAGATCCTACATCTCGCCCTTGAAAATATTTTTTATAATAAATTAATAATGATGTGATTAATTATCTTCTAGGGATATTCTACCCTTCACCCTGAGGTTGCCTCAGGTCATCGTCCAGGCAACCAAGTACGAAGACATAGAGATGATATCGACATTAGGCTCAGGTAGGTAGTGGGACACTCTGAACACCTCTGTAGCATGCCATTATATCACTTTTAGGCAAAGTTGACTAGAGTAAGACCCTGTGAGTGAAATGGAGGTGAAGTGTCTCAACAGTGTGAGTGAGTGTGTGGACACGCACAAGTACAGTGTGTGTGTGTGTGTGTGTGTGTGTGTGTGTGTGTGTGTGTGTGTGTGTGTGTGTGTGTGTGTGTGTGTGTGTGTGTGTGTGTGTGTGTGTGTGTGTGTGTGTGTGTGTCGTTGTGTGTGTGTGTGCGTGCTATATGGGCTAGCTTCCTCCTTTAATAGCTATGAAACAAAACCCTCCCAATTAGTCATAGAACAAAGATCCATTTATAGTCTAATGTATTTAGTTCCTCTCTGCATTGTGAATACTGATCGCTCATCATCAACCAGTTGTCTTTGATAAAGCTTGTTATTTTGTGAAAATAAAAGTATAATTATCTGACGATAATAGTGTCAGAGTTCAGCCCTAGTGATGGTAGACTGGTTGCCCTTTCTGATGGTAGACTGGTAACTCTTCCTGATGGTAGACTGGTAACTCTTCCTGATAGTAGACTGGTAACTCTTCCTGATGGTAGACTGGTAACTCTTCCTGATGGTAGACTGGTAACTCTTCCTGATGGTAGACTGGTAACTCTTCCTGATGGTAGACTGGTAACTCTTTCTGATGGTAGACTGGTAACTCTTTCTGATGGTAGACTGGGAACTCTTCCTGATGGTAGACTGGTAGCTCTTTCTGATGGTAGACTGGGAACTCTTCCTGATGGTAGACTGGTAACTCTTCCTGATGGTAGACTGGTAACTCTTCCTGATGGTGAACTGGTAACTCTTCCTGATGGTAGACTGGTAACTCTTCCTGATGGTAGACTGGTAACTCTTCCTGATGGTAGACTGGTAACTCTTCCTGATGGTGAACTGGTAACTCTTCCTGATGGTAGACTGGTAACTCTTCCTGATGGTAGACTGGTAACTCTTCCTGATGGTAGACTGGTAACTCTTCCAGATCGTAGACTGGTAACTCTTCCTGATGGTAGACTGGTAACTCTTCCTGATGGTAGACTGGTAACTATTTCCGATGGTGAACTGGTAACTCTTTCTTTCTCAACTCTATGAAAAGATTGCCAGCACACAGAAATAAAGCATTACTTTGAAATGTTCTCAGTAATCACAATGACCTATTTCTTTCTCCTTGCAGATTTCTGGGGTTCTCAGCTTCACAGCTCCTCAGAAATGGTCAAACGTGATGACCAGGGTCAGGGCCACAGCAGTTCATCCTGTGAGATCCAGCTGTCCACCGGGAATAGTAATGACCGTCTGTGGTACATCAACCCCATCTTCATCGAGGAGTACTGCAGCAGCCTGGAGGCCTCCACCCTCGTCCCAGCTCCCATCCACAGGAGCCAGAGTCTGAACATCCCAGGCCCGGGGCAGGTGCAGGTACCCCCCAAGTTCAAACGGCCCCCACCCAGGCCCCCAAATGTCCCAGAGGGCTTGATTCTGTCACAGTCGGCTAAGCAGGGTGCCAGAGGGGAAAGTGTCTCCCCCAGGTCTCCACCCCCACCGCGAACAGTAATAGTCAAGGCAGCAGGTCAGAAAGCGGAAGGAAACAGCAGCAAATACACTGAGGAGGGAGAAGGAGCTGCTTCTCAACTCATCTCGGAGAAAGAGGTGTCAGTTACTGTTACTGACTCAGTAGCAGCTACTCAGCCTCTACAGCCACTGTCACCGCACAGAGCAACAGCAGGACAGAAACACCCAGCACCCCGACCACCCCCACACAGGATACCACTCGTACCCCTTCGGCGGAAACCCTCAGAGAACCGTCCCTCAATCCCGGGACAGGAGGGCGGTGTTGGTCCAGTGCCTGTTGCTTCACTGGTCTGCATCGATGACACCACTAACATGGCAGAGGAGAAGTTAGGAGTGGAATCTCATGCCGGTGAGACAGAGACACTGCAGAACAAAGGGACATCAGGGGCTTCAAACATTAGTGAGGTTGTTACCGTGGCTATAGCCCCGCGGACGAAGAGGGCCTCACATCCAGTCCCGCCTCCCAGGAAGAAGAAACCCTCTCAGTTCACTCCCACCACACCTCTCTCCCGAAACGTGATAAGCGGAGGACTTCTGTCAATCAATTCATCATCGGATACCCCCCAGAATTCCAGCACCCCCTCGCCTGCCTCGAGGCCCACCTCCATCCCAGTGGGGGAGGCCAGGGGGACAGATGTGTCCTTGTACTCCCCTGATGGGGAAGCTGTCTTCCCTGCCCTGGAACATGACTCCTACTCTACCAGCAGTACAGAGGAGGAGGCTGACACTGTGGCCAGCGGGGCTGTAAGGACCGGTGGGACCAACAACACCAAGGTTCATATATCTTTCATTGATTTATTTCACCTTTATTTCACCAGGAAGTCCCCTTGACTTCCCATTTAACATTTTTATGAACTGTATAACTAACATCATACAGTAACCTAACTAAAAGCTTCATTTCTGTACCTATTCAATTGCTGCTGTGACTTTGTTACTGTATGTGAATCTGTATGACATTTTCCTGTAACATAATCAAAATAAAACACTTATCATTAAAAATCAATAATAACCTCCAGGTGTTGATGAAGAGGACGCCTACCATCATGCTGGACCGAGCCAAGCTCCGCCTCTCCAGCGTGTTCACTAACTTCATGAACACCGACCACAAGCTCCAGAAGAGAATCCTAGAGCTGTTCAGGGATGGGAGCTCCTACTTTGGCACCCTGGTGAAGGACTACAGGTAGAAGATCCGTTCAACACTGATGTTTCAGAATCGCAGAGTTGATGGTTGCTAGGGCTGATTAGGGCCACGCATATTTTGACTCACAACTGAATCTTGTTCATATCTCTGTCTAATGGAAAATGTCATTTACATTTGTTCAATGTCCCTAATTTTGTAATCGATGTGGACACCCTTGATGTACTAATCAATGAATGTATCTGACCCCAGGGTGTATATCCTGGAGACCATGGGGAAGCACAGCTCCAGCACTGAGCTGCTGCAGGAGATCAGGCAGATGATGACCCAGCTAAAGAGTTACCTCATCCAGAGCACTGAGCTACAGAATCTACTGGAGCCCAACATCTACACAGAGGACAAATTGGGTGAGATATACAGTCTAATTAGAGACTAGATACAGTAACATAGTCTAGCAGTTGTAATCTTAGAGTTAGTGCAGTTAGTAGAGCACAGCGTTGCAATGGAAGGATTCTGGGTTCGATTCCCTGGGCATGCTTAATTCTCCTTGACATACTCAACATGCATCTGTCAATACACAGCGTTAGACACACAATTTTCAAGACTCTTTACACACTCAAAATACTGAGTTCCTTTTGCTCTTTATTTTGAGACCCCCCCCCCCCCCATTTTATTTGTCTGATACAGTTTCTACTTGGCCGTGGCTATGTAAATAACTTACTAATAGTAAAAATACATTCCATTATCAGACTCTTTTATCCAAAGATACTTACAGTCACGTGTAACGTACACATTAACACTGTCTTTCACATGAATGCTTCAGTTCTCACTAATCTTCAAATGAACATGCGTAACATATTCAGTGTCCAACATCACATTTGGCAAAGAGGATGTTCCCCTTATTTACTGTCAAACAGGAGACAGTTGTTTAATCACAGTCTTCGCTGTGTGTATTGGAAATGAGACTTTCTAGTGACACCTGTGAAATTGCAACAGGGACAGACAACATAGTTGTTTATGAGGGTTGTCACTGTTAACATTTGATGGTTGTGTTTAATATCAGACTTATTTGGCCTCCACTGTGAATGCAGGTTTTCTTGCATATAAATGCAGTATATATGCAAGTGAGGATAATATTCTTACTGAATTAATAAGCCGACATACACTACATGACCAAAAGTATGTGGACACCTGCTCGTCGAACATCTCATTCCAATATCATGGGCATTAATATGGAGTTGGTCCCCCCTTTGCTGCTACAACAGCCTCTCTTCTGGGAAGGCTTTTCATTAGATGTTTGCTGTGGGGACTTGCTTCTATTCAGCCACAAGAGCATCAGTGAGGTCGGGCACATTGATGCTGGGCGATCAGGCCTGCCTCGCAGTCGGCGTTCCAAATCATCCCAAAGGTGAGGTAAGGGCTCTGTGCAGGCCAGTCAAGTTCTTCCAGATCGATCTCGGCAAACAATTTCTGTACGGACCTCGCTTTGTGCACGAGGGCATTGTCATGCTGAAACAGGAAAGGGTCTTCCCCAAACTGTTGCCACAAAGTTGGAAGCACAGAATCGTCTAGAATGTCATTGTGTGCTCTAGCGTCAAGATTTCCCTTCACTGGAACTAAGGGGCTTGAACCATCAAAAACTCCAGACCATCCTTCTCCACCAACCTCTACAGTTGGCGCTACGCATTCGGGCAGGTAGCATTCTCCTTGCCTCCGCCAAACCCAGATTAGTCTGTCGGACTGCCAGATGGTGAAACATGATTCATCACTCCAGAGAACACACTGTTCTCACACTGCTCCAGAGTCCAATGGCACCGAGCTTTACACCACTCCAGCCGACGCTTGGCATTGCGCATGGTGATCTTAGGCTTGTGTGCGGCTGCTTAGCCATGAAAACCCATTTCATGATGCTCCCGACGAACAGTTATTGTGCTGACGTTGCTTCCAGTGGTAGTTTTGAACTCGGTAGTGAGTGTTGCAACTGAAGATTTTTATGCGTTTCAGCACTCAATGGTCCCGTTCTGTTAGCTTGTGTTAGCTTGTGTGGCCTACCATAACAGCACTTACAGTTGACTGGGGCAGCTCTAGCATGGCAGAAATGTGCATGGCTGTGTACACCTGTCAACAACGGGTGTGGCTGAAATAGCCAAATCCCCTCATTTGAAGAGTTGTCCACATGCTTTTGTATATATAGTGTATATATAGTGTATATATAGTGTATATATAGTGTAGCGGGCTGTGGTGGATTGAGACACACACCATGCAAACAACTCTCTAGATTAAAGATAAACTCCACCCAAAAACGATATTTCGATAGTTGTTTCATTAGTTCATTGTTGACAGAGTCCCAAATGTATGCTTGTCAGCAATCAAGTTTTCAAGATATGTAACTTTGAAAATACAGAAATCATCCCTGCATGATGCATTTTGCATCATTTGATGGGGATTATTTTTATTACGTTACTTAGATGGCCGCACGGCGTCAATAGACTCTGGATTATTATCAACTGGGTGGTTTGAGCCCTGAATGCTGATTGGCTGACAGCCGTGGTATATCAGACCATATGACAAAACATTTATTTTTACTGCTCTAATTACATTGGTAACCAGTTTATAATAGCAATAAGGCATCTCTGGGGTTTTTGGTATATGGCCAATATTCCACGGCTAAGTGCGGTGTCCAGGTGCCACGTCGTGCCTAAGAACGTCCCTTAGTTGTGGTATATTGGCCATATACCACACCCCCTTGGGCCTTACTGCTTAAATATAATAACTTATTTTTCCTCCAACGTGAATGCTGAATGTCAGTTTTTTTTTACACAGTGTACGTGTAAATACTGTATATATTCAAGTGGGGATAATATTCAGACTAAATGAATAAACATTTGGTTATCTTTTGTCCATAAAGAACTATAACTGCAGGCAGAAATGCATTAGTCAGAGTGAGTAGAGTAGACAGGGAATCTATGATCAAGTCAAATCAATACGTAGCTGCCTGCAACAAGCTCTCTTCTCAACTAGAAACTGATTTCTAACCCGTGTGTTTTGTCTTGTTCCTCTCCAGAGGTGATTATTGAGGCTGTCCTGTGTAAGGCTATGCTGAAGCCTCTGAGGGAGGCTGTGTATTCAGGCCTGAAAGACATCCACGCCAGGGACGGCTGTCTGAAGAGACTGAGGGAGAACCAGAGTGTCGTCCTGGGTACCACCACCACAGAACTGGGGATCACCACCAGCGTCCCAGAGAACCCTGTCATGGAGAAGGTAGACAGTAATGGGCTGCATCTGAAATGGTACCTTAATGGTTCCTATGTAGTGCTTTACTGTTGACCGGGGCACTCCCGTCAGGAATTAACAAACTACATCTTTCCATCCATCCGTCCGTCCATCTATCTTAGATCCAGCTGAAGTTGATGACCCTCCACCAGGAATACTCCCCTCAGAAGAAGATTGATCTGCTCCTTAAGACCTGCAAGATCATCTATGAGTCCATGTCTATAGGCTGTCCATGTGAGGAGCTGTCTTTGTTGCTGGGCAGAGTTTGGTGGTTGAATTCTAATGTTGTTTGTTAGCATAAGAGTAGTCTCACGATGCCATCCTCCCCAGTCTCCACTATCTCCAAACAAAAGTCAGGAAGCATGAAAATCAGGGCTAGTTTACGAGCACAGATTGACTTTGATAATGATTGATTATTACTGCCGGACGACACCAGTGTCTATAAATACCTGACTGAGAGGGGAGATTGAAGTTGATGTTGATTGATCATTACTGCCTCACAAATACCTGACTGTCAGGTGAACTGACTAAGATGGTGGTTGACGTTTCCAGCAGGGAGAGCCTATGGTGCAGATGACTTCCTCCCGGTGCTGATGTACGTCCTGGCCAGGAGCAACATGGCCTTCCTGCTACTGGATGTAGAGTATATGATGGAGCTGATGGACCCTGCACTGCAGCTAGGAGAGGGTAGGGACAAACTAAATTCGATCCACGCACACACAAGTAAACACACACACATACAAACACACACATAACAGCACTGACGCACACATAGTACCAATGTTATATGCAGTGTATATGCCTCATAATGATGACTATCTTGTGTGTGTCACCAGGCTCCTACTACCTGACGACTACGTATGGAGTGTTGGAGCACATAAAGAACTATGAGAAGCAGGTGGTGACACGGCAGCTCAGTCTGGAGATCCAGAACTCTATCCACCGCTGGGAGAAGAGACGCACCCTGAACAAAGCCAGCGTGTCACGTTCATGTGTTCAGGTCAGTACCACTAGGGTAGCACACACAGAGGGTTAGGGTTAGGTATAAGGGTTAGGGATAAGGGTTGGGGTTAAGGCTAGAGTTAGGATTAGGGTTAGGGATAAGGGTTGGGTTTAAGGACAGAGTTAGGATTAGGGTTAGGGATAAGGGTTAGGGATATGGGTGAGGGAGAAGGGTTAGGGATAAGGGTTAAGGATAAGGGTTAGGGTTAGGGATAAGGGTTAACGATAAAGATTAAGGGTTAAGGTTTAAGGGTTAAGGGTTAGGGATAAGGTTTAAGGGTTAAGGGTTAAAGCTAGGTTAGGGTTAGGGTTAAGGCTAGGTTAGGGATATAGCTAGAGCTGGGGTTAGGGTTAAAGTTAGGGTTATGGTTAAGGCTAGGGTTAAGGGTTAGGGTTAGGTTAGGGATATAGCTAGAGCTATGGTTAGGGTTAGGGTTTGTGTTAGGGATATAGCTAGAGCTATGGTTAGGGTTAGGGTTAGGGTTAGAAAGGAGACCCCCGTGAACTAGGCCCAGTAGTCCAGTCAGGCTGGACTCAGAGTAATAAAATATAAAATGTCACTGCAGTATTTTGATATTTGATCATTATGACTATATCAGTATTCTTTGAAATTGTATTGTCATTATGTTGACAATAAAACAAATTGTCATATGATATTTCATGTCCTCTTTCTGCGCTGTCCCGTTGTAGGACTTCATCAACGTGTCATTCCTGGAGGCGGGGTGCAACACTAAGACCCTGAGGGTCCGCCCCAACACCACAGCTCAGGACCTGTGTGCCCAGTGTGCTGACAAGTTTGAGGTGGCAGAGCCAGAGTCCTACAGGTACAATCTCCTGCCGTTGTGCCCTTGAATAAGGCACTTAACCACTCCAAAACGTCTCTCTCCATCCAGGGGCGTTGCTCCGTGGCTGATCCTGTGCATGCCAATATGTTTATGCTGACCCTGTCTCACAAAATGAAAATAAAGTATTTATTGCATTCTATTCTATTGTGTTCTAATGTATTCCATTCTATTCTGTTAAATTACATTATATTCTATTTTGTTCTGTTATATTCTGTTGTATTCTATTCCGTTGTATTCTATTTTATTCTGTTCTATTATATTCTGTTGTATTATGTTGTATTCTATTGTATTCTATTCAATTCTATTCAATTTGATTATGTTCTATTATATCCTGTTCTGTTCTATTCTGTTCTATTATGTTCACTTCTGTTCTATCATATTATATTCTGTTCTGTTCCATTCTGTTCTGTTGTATTATGTTGTATTGTGTTGTGTTCTATTCTATTCCATTCTATTATGTTCTGTTCTATTATGTTCTGCCTATTCTGTTAATTACTGTTCTATTCTGTTTTATTCTATTCTGTTATATTGCTCTATTATATTCTGTTCTATTCTGTTCTATCATATTATGCTGTATTCTGTTCTGTTCTATTCTGTTCTGTTCTATTCTATTATGTTGTATTCTGTTATGTTCTGTTCTATTCTAATCTGTTCTGTTCTGTTTTATTCTGCTCTGTTCAATTCAATTCTGTTCTATTCTATTTTACAGCCTGAGTGTGCTGGTGGAGGGCCACCACCAACTCCTGGCCCCTGAGGAGTTCCCCCTCCCCATCAAGTCCAGTCTCCACCACAGTCAGCCCCTCAAGGAGTACTGCTTTGTCTACCGGCCTGGAAGGACAGAGTCAGAAGGACAGGAGGCAGAATCCCAGGAGGCAGAATCCCAGGAGGCAGAATCCCAGGAGGCAGAAGGACAGGAGGCAGAAGGACAGGAGGCAGAAGGACAGAAGGTGGAGAGCAAGGAGCCAGCTCCCGCAGCCGAGCCAGAGCCTGAGAAGGAGGAGAGTCTGATCGAGATATGATGAGATCAGTGTGCGGGTGCGTGGGTGTGTGCGTGCGTACATGCATGTGTGGGACAAAGGATCAAGGAGCTGCTCAAGTGAATACAATGGCTTCTGCCTCAATCATTATAGCCATTTTAAATGAGATATTGTTTTTTGCCTTATACACAACCATATAGACAATGTTTAGGTCTGCCCTTGACAACGTGGATACATTCTGAAAGAAGAGAACCTCCATCATCTCCTCACCTTGATCTTCAGGTCTAAATATCAAATCACACAACAGGAGACTCAAGTTTACTTTAGCTTCCATACAGATGTGCTCTATCTTAATTTGATCTGTGTCTCACAGCAGGACAATAATCCTGCAGCAACAGGAAATGTGAATTATTATGTGTATTATAATTAATGGATATTTTTGTAGAAAAGTGACACACTTTTCATTAGGGAAAATCAAGTCTAAAATGTTTAGTGGAAATTACAAACTTTGAAAAAAATTGAATACACTACAAGTTTGCATTTCCTGCTGCGCAGGAACAACAGAATGATCAAATTAAGAGAGTACATCTGTATGGCTTCTATTGTAAGTCATAAGACCTACCACTGTCAACTCATGTCGGACTGGTTCATACTTCAGACTTTGAATATCATACAGGGGATCCACACAAGATCACTTCAGCTTTTATATTACTTCTATGAGAACTAGCGCTGTGAGTCCTGCTTCCTCTTTCTGCAAAGTTGGCCAAAGCTACAGAGATAAAGAGGATATCGTCCTCCTCTAGTTTGAAAGGGCATAATAGGCTGTATAATTAAACTGTAATGGATCCGGATAAGGAGTCTCTGCCTGCATCCCAAATGGCACATTATTCCCTATGTAGTGCACTACTTTTGACCAGGGCCCATAGTCTGGTCAAAAGTAATGCACTATGTAGGGAATAGGGTGTTATTTAGGACACAGTCCATGTATCCTGTCCGGACGGTGTTCATTTTCATATTTAACAGATTTGCTTCTGCCACAGTTCAGATAGACAATCAGCTGTTCATTGGTTTTGTTAATCGAATTTAGCATGACAATATCCTTGCCAATAATTATGTCACTGGGTTTATATGTTCAAGAAAGACTCTGCGACTCTCTGTACTGTAAATCCATTTTTGCTGTGCTGGTTTGTATACTCTTGTAGCTGTGCTGTGGCCACATTACATTGGTGTCCTGTAAGAACCTTTGAAGTCTCATTCTAGAGGGGTTCTGCTACAATGCCATTCATTTTAAGTTCAAATCCAAGTCTACCAGGCACTGATGGTGTACAGCTGTAATTACATTATATAGCATTATGGCTTTGATACTTTTTTTCAGATTGATGAGTTGATTGTTTTGTTTTTAAAAGGTGAAATGTGAAATGGTTTATGTGGATGTATCAAGAGATGAAACCCTGTAAAACATTGTTTTTTTAATCATTTCATAAATTCCAATATTTCCCATTTTAAATATTTGGGAGTAAATATATTTCCTTTCTTTGTTAAAACCATTGCCAGAACTTTAACAGAACTCTAAAATCAATTCAATATGCCTCAGTAGATGAAATAATATCCCAGTTGCTTTAACCAGCAGAATATCTATTGTCAAAGTTAATATATTGCCACGGCCGAATTTCTATAGTTCAATGCTTCCCATGTCTCCCCCTTCTGGATATTGGGATACAGTTCATAGTGAGGTTATGAAATGTTTAGTATATGGCAAGTTATGGCAAAATTAACAAACTTGCAAAGAGGGAAAGACATAGGAGGACCCAAGTTTAAATTGTATTTCCAGGCACTAGCATTTTGCCCCATCCTATTTGTTTAGAAATGATTCTTTTGCCCCCTGGCTGAGTATAGAAATACATACTGTCCTGGAAGACCAATTCTTCACTAATATATCCCTTAAACCAGGGATCATCAACTAGACATCTGGATCTGGCTGAGTACAGAAATACATACTGCCCTGGAAGACCAATTCTTCACTAATATATCCCTTAAACCAGGGATCATCAACTAGACATCTGGATCTGGCTGAGTACAGAAATACATACTGCCCTGGAAGACCAATTATACTTCATTACCTTCATCATTTCCTCCCCTTTATATGGCACTCTCTTGTGTTCATTTACCAGTTGGTGTTATTCTTGTGTACCGGTGTGTAGCTACATGGAATTGTCTCGTTCATGGTTTTGTTGTTTTATTAAATGTTTCACCTGCACCCGCTTCCCCGACTCACAGCTCCATTATTACACGTATTCTACATGGTTTAGCGAATAAAACGTGGTAATTAACTACAATGACCATAATCCATTGCTGATCTACCTGTCCGGTCTGGCTTTCTTTTAGGCTGCTACGGAAGAGATAATGTGTGATCATGAGGGGATATAGAGAGCAAATGTTGCTAGGCTAGGTATCTCTCCCGAAAAATACATGATCAAAGGGGTTTATAGTTGGTATGCAACAATCATAAAAGTATGCCTTATTTACTTTGAAGAACTACAAAATATTGTTTTTGTCAGACAGCAGAGATGAGATTATGACTTGGAATTAAATAATAAAATCATTAAATAAAACAAATGCATAACACAACAACTACTGGTCTGACCGGTACTAGATGGGTATACCTACTGAGTGTATAGTAAGACAGAGAGGCGCTATTTTGCTCCCTTGGATTCTTTCTCTGGTGAGATAGTTTCAGCCACTTGCTAATTGTAAGACGGTGCCTACAGACCAGGAACCTCTGCTTGTATTTCTTACATTATTAGCCCAAGACATTTTTGCTGTTGTTGTGCTATTACATACAGCTGGAAATAACTTTTGGATATCAGAGCGGAGATAAGTCACCAGCATTACGACCAGGAATACAACTTTCCCCAATTGGATCCTTTGTCCGTACACCCCAGGACAAATTAACTTATCCCAGAGGCTTCTCCAAGTCACCGCCGGCAGAGAAGAGGTATTCGGAGTGGACTTCTAATCTGACTCAGGAGGCGGGCACACCATCCACCACTTCAGAGTAATGTTCAGTCTCTGGACAATAAAGTAGATGAGCTCAGGGCGAGGATCTCCTTTCAGAGAGACATCAGGGACTGTACCATACTCTGCTTCATGGAATAATGGTTCTCTCCGGATATACTGTCCCTGTCCATACAGCCAGCTGGGTTCTCAGTACATCATACAGACAGGAATAATGAAGGGAAGAAAGGCGGTGGTGTATGTTTCATTGTTAACTACTGTTGGTGTGATTGTGATAACATACAGAAACTCAAGTCCCTTTGTTCACCTGACGTAGAATACCTCACAATCAAATGCCGACCATATTATCTCCCAAGATAATTCTCTTCAGTTATTGTCACAGCCCCATATATCCCCCCTCAAACTCATACCACGACGGCCCTCAAGGAACTTCACTAGACTTTATACAAACTGTAAACCGTATATCCTGAGGCTGCATTTATTGTAGCTGGCAATTTTAACAAAGAAAATTTGAGGAAAAGGCTACCAAAATTCTAGAAGCATATCGAATGTAGTACTTGCGCTGGAAAAACACTCAACCATTGTTATTCCAACTTCATGCATACAAAGCCCTTCCCCACCCTCCTTTTGGCAAATCTGACCACAACTCCATTTTGCGCCACCCTTCCTATAGTCAGAAACTCAAACAGGAAGTACCCGTGCTAAGGACTATTCAACGGTGGTCTGACCAATTGGAATCCACGCTTCAAGATTGTTTTTTTTTACACGGACTGGGATATGTTCCGGGTAGTTTCCGAGAATAATATTGAGGTGTACATTGAGACGGTTACTGATTTCATCAAGGAGTGTATAAGAGATGTTGTACCCACTGTGACTATTAAAACCTTCCCTAACCAGAAACCGTGGATAGATGGCAGCATTCACGCAAAACAGAATGTGCAAACTACCGCACTTAACCATGGCAAGATGACTGGGAATATGGCAGAATACAAACAGAGTAGTCATTCCCTCCACAAGGCAATCAAACAGGTAAAACTTCCATATAGAGACAAAGTGGAGTCACAATTCAACAGCTCAGACACGAGACGTATGTCGCAGAGTCTACAGACTACAAAAGGAAAACCAGCCTAGGACACAGACGTTTTGCTTCCGGACAAGCTAAACCTTGTTTTCCCACTTTGAGGCCCAGACGGCATCCCTAGCCGCATCCTCAGAGCATGCGCAGACCAGCTGGCTGTTGTATTTACGGACATATTCAATCACTCCCTATCCCAGTCTGCTGTCCCCACATGCTTCAAGATGGCCACCATTGTTCCTGTACTCAAGAATGTAAAGGTAACTGAACTAAATGACTATCCCTTCTTAGCACTTACTTCTGCCATCATGAAGTGCTTGACAGGCTAGTCAAGGATCATATCACCTCCACCTTACCTGTCATCCTAGACCTACTTCAATTTGCTTACTGCCCCAATAGGTCCACAGATGACGCAATCGCCATCACACTGCACACTGCCCTATCCTATCTGGACAAGAGGAATACCTATGTAAGAATGCTATTCATTGACTATAGCTCAGCATTCAACACCATAGTACCCTCCAAGCTTGTAATTAAGCTTGAGGCCCTGGGTCTTGACCCTGCCCTGTGCAATTGGGTCCTTTACTTCCAGACGGGCCGCCCCCAGGCGGTGAGGATAGGGAACAACATCTCCACTTCACTGATCCTCAACACTGGGGCCCCACAAGGATGTGTGCTCAGCCCCCAGGAAACAACAGAGGGACCCTCCTATCCTCCTATCGACATCGACGGGACAGCAGTGGAAAGTTTTAAGTTCCTTGGTGTAGATATCACTGGCAAACTGAAATGGTCCACCCACACAGACAGTGTGGTGAAGAAGGCGCACAACCTCATGAGGTTGAAGAAATTTGGCTTGTCACCAATAACCCTCACAAACTTTTACAGATGCACAATTGAGAGCATCCTGTTGGGCTGTATCACCACCTGGTACGGCAATTGCACCACACACAACCGCAGGGCTCTCAAGAGGGTGGTGCGGTTTGCACAACATATCACCGGGGGTAAACTACCTGCCCCCCTGGACACCTACAGCACCTGATGTCACAGGAAGGCCAAAAAGATAATCAAGGACAACAACCACCCGAGCCACTGCCTGTTCACCCCGCACCACCCCAATTTGAGGTGAGTAATCACATTTCTGATGTCCAGAAGCTCTTAGTCATAAGAGACCGTAGCAGCAACATTATGTACAAAACAATTTACGAACAAGGTGAAAAAACAAACAAAATAGCATGTTTGGTTAAGAGCTGATAAGACGGCAGCCCTCCCCTCCGGCGCCATCATTACCAGTATTCGATTTAATTTGAAGGAAAGTTGGCGGGTGCACAGTTCTTTGTTAGGTTGCTAGAATTATTTTGGATGAACGTGCGAAGGCCAACTGTTTTTTCAAGTGGTTTGATTGACAATCAGATGAAAACATCATGACTGGTTGTGTTCATGGCCTTTATATTTCCTGTTTTTATGTTTTTAAAAATTTTGAGTGGCAGCCAGCAGGAAAATATGAACTGAGTATGAGATTGTATGAGTTTGTGTCGTGTACCTGTACACCCCCCCGTCTCTACCAATGAAAAAAAATGAATATATTTTCACAAAATCCCTAGTTTAAGAAAACATATCTGAATGATGTGAAATGTTGAGTTACTAAAGGAGGGGGTGTGCTGTTTGAGGGGGTGTGCTGTTTGTCTGTCAGACGGTGAGAGGGAGAGATGAAGATAGGGAGATGGCTAGAGGGAGAGATGGCTAGAGGGAGAGATGGTGAGAGGGAGAGATGGCTAGAGGGAGAGATGGCTAGAGGGAGAGATGGTGAGAGGGAGAGATGGCTAGAGGGAGAGATGGTGAGAGGGAGAGATGGCTAGAGGGAGAGATGGCTAGAGGGAGAGATGGTGAGAGGGGGAGATGGCGAGAGGGAGAGATGGCTAGAGGAAGAGATGGCTAGAGGTAGAGATGGCTAGAGGGAGAGATGGCTAGAGGGAGAGAAGGTGAGAGGGAGAGATGGCTAGAGGGAGAGATGGCTAGAGGGAGAGATGGTGAGAGGGGGAGATGGCGAGAGGGAGAGACGGCTAGAAGGAGAGATGGCTAGAGGTAGAGATGTTGAGAGGGAGAGATGGCTAGAGGGAGAGATGGTGAGAGGGAGAGATGGCTAGAGGGAGAGATGGTGAGAGGGAGAGATGGCTAGAGGGAGAGAAGGTGAGAGGGAGAGATGGCTAGAGGGAGAGATGGCTAGAGGGAGAGATGGTGAGATGGCTAGAGGGAGAGAAGGTGAGAGGGAGAGATGGCTAGAGGGAGAGATGGCTAGAGGGAGAGATGGCTAGAGGGAGAGATGGTGAGAGGGGGAGATGGCGAGAGGGAGAGATGGCTAGAGGAAGAGATGGCTAGAGGTAGAGATGGCTAGAGGGAGAGATGGCTAGAGGGAGAGAAGGTGAGAGGGAGAGATGGCTAGAGGGAGAGATGGCTAGAGGGAGAGATGGTGAGAGGGAGAGATGGCTAGAGGGAGAGATGGCTAGAGGGAGAGATGGCGAGAGGGAGAGATGGCTAGAAGGAGAGATGGCTAGAGGGAGAGATGGTGAGAGGGGGAGATGGCGAGAGGGAGAGATGGCTAGAGGAAGAGATGGCTAGAGGTAGAGATGGCTAGAGGGAGAGATGGCTAGAGGGAGAGAAGGTGAGAGGGAGAGATGGCTAGAGGGAGAGATGGCTAGAGGGAGAGATGGTGAGAGGGGGAGATGGCGAGAGGGAGAGATGGCTAGAAGGAGAGATGGCTAGAGCTAGAGATGTTGAGAGGGAGAGATGGCTAGAGGGAGAGATGGTGAGAGGGAGAGATGGCTAGAGGGAGAGATGGCTAGAGGGAGAGATGGCGAGAGGGAGAGATGGCTAGAGGGAGAGATGGTGAGAGGGAGAGATGGCTAGAGGGAGAGATGGTGAGAGGGAGAGATGGTGAGAGAGGGAGAGATGGTGAGAGGGAGAGATGGCGAGAGGGAGAGATGGCTAGAGGGAGAGATGGCTAGAGGGAGAGATGGTGAGAGGTAGAACAGAAAGGAGCACATAATACAGCACCCCATATGAGAACTGGTAGTATGAGATTTGTAAAACACTTGTAGGAGAACATATGAGTATCATTAGAGGGTGAGCAGTAGAGCATATGAGTATCATTAGAGGGTGAGCTGTAGACCATATGAGTATCATTAGAGGGTGAGCTGTAGACCATATGAGTATCATTAGAGGGTGAGCGGTAGAGCATATGAGTATCATTAGAGGATGAGCTGTAGACCATATGAGCAGTATAGCATATGAGTATCATTAGAGGGTGAGCAGTAGAGTATATTAGTATCATTAGAGGGTGAGCAGTAGAGCATATGAGTATCATTATAGGGTGAGCTGTAGACCATATGAGTATCATTAGAGGGTGAGCTGTAGACCATATGAGTATCATTAGAGGGTGAGCAGTAGAGCATATGAGTATCATTAGAGGGTGAGCTGTAGACCATATGAGTATCATTAGAGGGTGAGCTGTAGACCATATGAGTATCATTAGAGGGTGAGCAGTAGAGCATATGAGTATCATTAGAGGGTGAGCTGTAGACCATATGAGCAGTAGAGCATATGAGTATCATTAGAGGGTGAGCAGTAGAGCATATTAGTATCATTAGAGGGTGAGCAGTAGAGCATATGAGTATCATTAGAGGGTGAGCAGTAGAGCATATGAGTATCATTAGAGGGTGAGCTGTAGACCATATGAGTATCATTAGAGGGTGAGCTGTAGACCATATGAGTATCATTAGAGGGTGAGCTGTAGACCATATGAGTATCATTAGAGGGTGAGCGGTAGAGCATATGAGTATCATTAGAGGGTGAGCTGTAGACCATATGAGTATCATTAGAGGCTAAGCAGTAGAGCATATGAGTATCATTAGAGGGTGAGCTTTAGACCATATGAGTATCATTAGAGGGTGAGTTGTAGATCATATGAGTATCATTAGAGGGTGAGCGGTAGAGCATATGAGTATCATTAGAGGGTGAGCTGTAGACCATATGAGCAGTAGAGCATATGAGTATCATTAGAGGGTGAGCAGTAGAGCATATGAGTATCATTAGAGGGTGAGCAGTAGAGCATATTAGTATCATTAGAGGGTGAGCAGTAGAGCATATGAGTATCATTATAGGGTGAGCTGTAGACCATATGAGTATCATTAGAGGGTGAGCTGTAGACCATATGAGTATCATTAGAGGGTGAGCTGTAGACCATATGAGTATCATTAGAGGGTGAGCAGTAGAGCATATGAGTATCATTATAGGGTGAGCAGTAGAGCATATGAGTATCATTAGAGGGTGAGCTATAGGCCATATGAGTATCATTAGAGGGTGAGCTGTAGACCATATGAGTATCATTAGAGGGTGAGCAGTAGAGCATATGAGTATCATTATAGGGTGAGCAGTAGAGCATATGAGTATCATTAGAGGGTGAGCAGCAGAGCATATGAGTAGCATTAGAGGGTGAACTGTAGAGTATCATTAGAGACAGGGAGCTGTAGACCATATGAGTATACCATCACTCATCCTGTCTCATACTACTGACCCCGCATCGCCTCTCTTCTCCATCTCTCATTTTGTCTCTTACTACTGACCCCTCATCACCTCCCTTCTCCATCACTCATTCTGTCTCTTACTACTGACCCCTCATCACCTCCCTTCTCCATCACTCATCCTGTCTCTTACTACTGACCCCTCATCACCTCCCTTCTCCATCACTCATCCCGTCTCTTACTACTGACCCCTCATCACCTCTCTTCTCCATCACTCATTCTGTCTCTTACTACTGACCCCTCATCACCTCTCTTCTCCATCACTCATCCTGTCTCTTACTACTGACCCCTCATCACCTCTCTTCTCCATCACTCATCCTGTCTCTTACTACTGACCCCTCATCACCTCTCTTCTCCAGCTCTCATCCTGTCTCTTACTACTGACCCCTCATCACCTCTCTTCTCCATCACTCATCCTGTCTCTTACTACTGACCCCTCATCACTTCTCTTCTCCATCACTCATCCTGTCTCTTACTACTGACCCCTCATCACCTCTCTTCTCCATCACACATCCTGTCTCTTACTACTGACCCCTCACCTCTCTCTCCATCACTCATCCTGTCTCTTAGTACTGACCCCTCATCACCTCTCTTCTCCATCACTCATCCTGTCTCTTAGTACTGACCCCTCATCACCTCTCTTCTCCATCACTCATCCTGTCTCTTAGTACTGACCCCTCACCTCTCTCTCCATCACTCATCCTGTCTCTTAGTACTGACCCCTCATCACCTCTCTTCTCCATCACTCATCCTGTCTCTTACCACTGACCCCTCACCTCTCTCTCCATCACTCATCCTGTGTCTTACTACTGACCCCTCACCTCTCTCTCCATCACTCATCCTGTCTCTTACTACTGACGACTCATCACCTCTCTTCTCCATCACTCATCCTGTCTCTTACTACTGACCCCTCATCACCTCTCTTCTCCATCACTCATCCTGTCTCTTACTACTGACCCCTCATCACCTCTCTTCTCCATCACTCATTCTGTCTCTTACTACTGACCCCTCATCACCTCTCTTCTCCAGCTCTCATCCTGTCTCTTACTACTGACCCCTCATCACCTCTCTCTCCATCACTCATCCTGTCTCTTACTACTGACCCCTCATCACCTCTCTTCTCCATAACTCATCCTGTCTCTTACTACTGACCCCTCACCTCTCTCTCCATCACTCATCCTGTCTCTTAGTACTGACCCCTCATCACCTCTCTTCTCCATCACTCATCCTGTCTCTTACTACTGACCCCTCATCACCTCTCTTCTCCAGTTCTCATTCTGTCTCTTACTACTGACCCCTCATCAGCTCTCTTCTCCATCTCTCATTCTGTCTCTTACTACTGACCCCTCATCACCTCTCTTCTCCATCACTCATCCTGTCTCTTACTACTGACCCCTCATCACCTCTCTTCTCCATCTCTCATCCTGTCTCTTACTATCCACCCCTCATCACCTCTCTTCTCCATCACTCATTCTGTCTCTTACTACTGACCCCTCACCACCTCTCTTCTCCATCACTCATCCTGTCTCTTACTACTGACCCCTCATCACCTCTCTTCTCCATCACTCATCCTGTCTCTTACTACTGACCCCTCATCACCTCTCTTCTCCATCACTCATCCTGTCTCTTACTACTGACCCCTCACCACTTCTCTTCTCCATCACTCATCCGGTCTCTTACTACTGACCCCTCATCCTCTCTCTTCTCCATCACTCATCCTGTCTCTTACTACTGACCCCTCATCACCATCACTCATCCTGTCTCTTACTACTGACCCCGCATCACCTCTCTTCTCCAGCTCTCATTCTGTCTCTTACTACTGACCCCTCACCTCTCTCTCCATCACTCATCCTGTCTCTTAGTACTGACCCCTCATCACCTCTCTTCTCCATCACTCATCCTGTCTCTTACTACTGACCCCTCACCTCTCTCTCCATCACTCATCCTGTCTCTTAGTACTGACCCCTCATCACCTCTCTTCTCCATCACTCATCCTGTCTCTTAGTACTGACCCCTCATCACCTCTCTTCTCCATCACTCATCCTGTCTCTTACCACTGACCCCTCACCTCTCTCTCCATCACTCATCCTGTGTCTTACTACTGACCCCTCACCTCTCTCTCCATCACTCATCCTGTCTCTTACTACTGACGACTCATCACCTCTCTTCTCCATCACTCATCCTGTCTCTTATTACTGACCCCTCATCACCTCTCTTCTCCATCACTCATCCTGTCTCTTACTACTGACCCCTCATCACCTCTCTTCTCCATCACTCATTCTGTCTCTTACTACTGACCCCTCATCACCTCTCTTCTCCAGCTCTCATCCTGTCTCTTACTACTGACCCCTCATCACCTCTCTCTCCATCACTCATCCTGTCTCTTACTACTGACCCCTCATCACCTCTCTTCTCCATCACTCATCCTGTCTCTTACTACTGACCCCTCACCTCTCTCTCCATCACTCATCCTGTCTCTTAGTACTGACCCCTCATCACCTCTCTTCTCCATCACTCATCCTGTCTCTTACTACTGACCCCTCATCACCTCTCTTCTCCAGTTCTCATTCTGTCTCTTACTACTGACCCCTCATCACCTCTCTTCTCCATCTCTCATTCTGTCTCTTACTACTGACCCCTCATCACCTCTCTTCTCCATCACTCATCCTGTCTCTTACTACTGACCCCTCATCACCTCTCTTCTCCATCTCTCATCCTGTCTCTTACTATCCACCCCTCATCACCTCTCTTCTCCATCACTCATTCTGTCTCTTACTACTGACCCCTCACCACCTCTCTTCTCCATCACTCATCCTGTCTCTTACTACTGACCCCTCATCACCTCTCTTCTCCATCACTCATCCTGTCTCTTACTACTGACCCCTCATCACCTCTCTTCTCCATCACTCATCCTGTCTCTTACTACTGACCCCTCACCACCTCTCTTCTCCATCACTCATCCGGTCTCTTACTACTGACCCCTCATCACCTCTCTTCTCCATCACTCATCCTGTCTCTTACTACTGACCCCTCATCACCATCACTCATCCTGTCTCTTACTACTGACCCCGCATCACCTCTCTTCTCCAGCTCTCATTCTGTCTCTTACTACTGACCCCTCACCTCTCTCTCCATCACTCATCCTGTCTCTTAGTACTGACCCCTCATCACCTCTCTTCTCCATCACTCATCCTGTCTCTTACTACTGACCCCCTCACCTCTCTTCTCCATCACTCATCCTGTCTCTTAGTACTGACCCCCTCACCTCTCTTCTCCATCACTCATCCTGTCTCTTACTACTGACCCCTCATCACCTCTCTTCTCCATCACTCATCCTGTCTCTTAGTACTGACCCCTCATCACCTCTCTTCTCCATCACTCATCCTGTCTCTTACTACTGACCCCTCATCACCTCTCTTCTCCATCACTCATCCTGTCTCTTACTACTGACCCCTCATCACCTCTCTTCTCCATCACTCATCCTGTCTCTTACTACTGACCCCTCATCACCTCTCTTCTCCATCACTCATCCTGTCTCTTACTACTGACCCCTCATCACCTCTCTTCTCCAGCTCTCATCCTGTCTCTTACTACTGACCCCTCACCTCTCTCTCCATCACTCATCCTGTCTCTTACTACTGACCCCTCATCACCTCTCTTCTCCATCACTCATCCTGTCTCTTACTACTGACCCCTCATCACCTCTCTTCTCCATCACTCATCCTGTCTCTTACTACTGACCCCTCTTCACCTCTCTTCTCCATCACTCATCCTGTCTCTTACTACTGACCCCTCATCACCTCTCTTCTCCATCACTCATCCTGTCTCTTACTACTGACCCCTCATCACCTCTCTTCTCCATCACTCATCCTGTCTCTTACTACTGACCCCTCAACACCTCTCTTCTCCATCACACATTCTGTCTCTTACTACTGACCCCTCATCACCTCTCTTCTCCAGCTCTCATCCTGTCTCTTACTACTGACCCCTCATCACCTCTCTCTCCATCACTCATCCTGTCTCTTACTACTGACCCCTCATCACCTCTCTTCTCCATCACTCATCCTGTCTCTTACTACTGACCCCTCACCTCTCTTCTCCATCACTCATCCTGTCTCTTACTACTGACCCCTCATCACCTCTCTTCTCCATCACTCATCCTGTCTCTTACTACTGACCCCTCATCACCTCTCTTCTCCATCACTCATCCTGTCTCTTACTACTGACCCTGCATCACCTCTCTTCTTCAGCTCTCATTCTGTCTCTTACTACTGACCCCTCACCATCACTCATCCTGTCTCTTACTACTGACCCCTCACCTCTCTCTCCATCACTCATCCTGTCTCTTAGTACTGACCCCTCATCACCTCTCTTCTCCATCACTCATCCTGTCTCTTACTACTGACCCCTACACACCTCTCTTCTCCAGCTCTCATCCTGTCTCTTACTACTGACCCCTCATCACCTCTCTCTCCATCACTCATCCTGTCTCTTACTACTGACCCCTCATCACCTCTCTTCTCCATCACTCATCCTGTCTCTTACTACTGACCCCTCATCACCTCTCTTCTCCAGCTCTCATCCTGTCTCTTACTACTGACCCCTCATCACCTCTCTTCTCCATCACTCATCCTGTCTCTTACTACTGACCCCTCATCACCTCTCTTCTCCATCACTCATCCTGTCTCTTACTACTGACCCCTCATCACCTCTCTTCTCCATCACTCATCCTGTCTCTTACTACTGACCCCTCATCACCTCTCTTCTCCATCACTCATCCTGTCTCTTACTACTGACCCTCATCACCTCTCTTCTCCATCACTCATTCTGTCTCTTACTACTGACCCCTCTCACCTCTCTTCTCCATCACTCATCCTGTCTCTTACTACTGACCCCTCATCCCTCTTCTCCATCACTCATCCTGTCTCTTACTACTGACCCCTCTCACCTCTCTTCTCCATCACACATTCTGTCTCTTACTACTGACCCCTCATCACCTCTCTTCTCCAGCTCTCATCCTGTCTCTTACTACTGACCCCTCATCACCTCTCTTCTCCATCACTCATCCTGTCTCTTACTACTGACCCCTCATCACCTCTCTTCTCCATCACTCATCCTGTCTCTTACTACTGACCCCGCATCACCTCTCTTCTCCAGCTCTCATTCTGTCTCTTACTACTGACCCCTCACCTCTCTCTCCATCACTCATCCTGTCTCTTAGTACTGACCCCTCATCACCTCTCTTCTCCATCACTCATCCTGTCTCTTACTACTGACCCCTCACCTCTCTTCTCCATCACTCATCCTGTCTCTTACTACTGACCCCTCACCTCTCTCTCCATCACTCATCCTGTCTCTTACTACTGACGACTCATCACCTCTCTTCTCCATCACTCATCCTGTCTCTTACTACTGACCCCTCATCACCTCTCTTCTCCATCACTCATCCCTTCTCTTACTACTGACCCCTCATCACCTCTCTTCTCCATCACTCATTCTGTCTCTTACTACTGACCCCTCATCACCTCTCTTCTCCAGCTCTCATCCTGTCTCTTACTACTGACCCCTCATCACCTCTCTCTCCATCACTCATCCTGTCTCTTACTACTGACCCCTCAACACCTCTCATCCTGTCTCTTACTACTGACCACTCACCTCTCTCTCCATCACTCATCCTGTCTCTTAGTACTGACCCCTCACCTCTCTCTCCATCACTCATCCTGTCTCTTACTACTGACCCCTCATCACCTCTCATCCTGTCTCTTACTACTGACCCCTCACCTCTCTTCTCCAGCTCTCATCCTGTCTCTTACTACTGACCCCTCACCTCTCTCCATCACTCATCCTGTCTCTTACTACTGACCCCTCATCACCTCTCTTCTCCATCACTCATCCTGTCTCTTACTACTGACCCCTCATCACCTCTCTTCTCCATCACTCATCCTGTCTCTTACTACTGACCCCTCTTCACCTCTCTTCTCCATCACTCATCCTGTCTCTTACTACTGACCCCTCATCACCTCTCTTCTCCATCACTCATTCTGTCTCTTACTACTGACCCCTCACCTCTCTTCTCCATCACTCATCCTGTCTCTTACTACTGACCCCTCATCACCTCTCTTCTCCATCACTCATCCTGTCTCTTACTACTGACCCCTCAACACCTCTCTTCTCCATCACACATTCTGTCTCTTACTACTGACCCCTCATCACCTCTCTTCTCCAGCTCTCATCCTGTCTCTTACTACTGACCCCTCATCACCTCTCTCTCCATCACTCATCCTGTCTCTTACTACTGACCCTGCATCACCTCTCTTCTTCAGCTCTCATTCTGTCTCTTACTACTGACCCCTCACCATCACTCATCCTGTCTCTTAGTACTGACCCCTCATCACCTCTCTTCTCCATCACTCATCCTGTCTCTTACTACTGACCCCTCACCTCTCTCTCCATCACTCATCCTGTCTCTTAGTACTGACCCCTCATCACCTCTCTTCTCCATCACTCATCCTGTCTCTTACTACTGACCCCTCACCTCTCTCTCCATCACTCATCCTGTCTCTTACTACTGACCCCTCACCTCTCTCTCCATCACTCATCCTGTCTCTTACTACTGACCCCTCATCACCTCTCTTCTCCATCACTCATCCTGTCTCTTACTACTGACCCCTCATCACCTCTCTTCTCCATCACTCATCCTGTCTCTTACTACTGACCCTCATCACCTCTCTTCTCCATCACTCATTCTGTCTCTTACTACTGACCCCTCATCACCTCTCTTCTCCAGCTCTCATCCTGTCTCTTACTACTGACCCCTCATCACCTCTCTCTCCATCACTCATCCTGTCTCTTAAACCGACCCCTCATCACCTCTCATCCTGTCTCTTACTACTGACCCCTCACCTCTCTCTCCATCACTCATCCTGTCTCTTACTACTGACCCCTCCCCATCACCTCCTCTTACTCTCCATCACCTCTCATCCTGTCTCTTACTACTGACCCCCTCACCTCTCTCTCTCCATCACTCATCCTGTCTCTTACTACTGACCCTCATCACCTCTCTTCTCCATCACTCATCCTGTCTCTTACTACTGACCCTCATCACCTCTCTTCTCCATCACTCATCCTGTCTCTTACTACTGACCCTCTTCACCTCTCTTCTCCATCACTCATCCTGTCTCTTACTACTGACCCCTCACCTCTCTCTCCATCACTCATCCTGTCTCTTACTACTGACCCCTCATCACCTCTCTTCTCCATCACTCATCCTGTCTCTTACTACTGACCCTCATCACCTCTCTTCTCCATCACTCATCCTGTCTCTTACTACTGACCCCTCTTCACCTCTCTTCTCCATCACTCATCCTGTCTCTTACTACTGACCCCTCATCACCTCTCTTCTCCATCACTCATTCTGTCTCTTACTACTGACCCCTCAACTCTCTTCTCCATCACTCATCCTGTCTCTTACTACTGACCCCTCATCACCTCTCTTCTCCATCACTCATCCTGTCTCTTACTACTGACCCCTCAACACCTCTCTTCTCCATCACACATTCTGTCTCTTACTACTGACCCCTCATCACCTCTCTTCTCCAGCTCTCATCCTGTCTCTTACTACTGACCCCTCATTACCTCTCTCTCCATCACTCATCCTGTCTCTTACTACTGACCCCTCATCACCTCTCTTCTCCATCACTCATCCTGTCTCTTACTACTGACCCCTCACCTCTCTTCTCCATCACTCATCCTGTCTCTTACTACTGACCCCTCATCACCTCTCTTCTCCATCTCTCATCCTGTCTCTTACTACTGACCCCTCATCACCTCTCTTCTCCATCACTCATCCTGTCTCTTACTACTGACCCCGCATCACCTCTCTTCTCCAGCTCTCATTCTGTCTCTTACTACTGACCCCTCACCTCTCTCTCCATCACTCATCCTGTCTCTTAGTACTGACCCCTCATCACCTCTCTTCTCCATCACTCATCCTGTCTCTTACTACTGACCCCTCACCTCTCTCTCCATCACTCATCCTGTCTCTTAGTACTGACCCCTCATCACCTCTCTTCTCCATCACTCATCCTGTCTCTTACTACTGACCCCTCATCACCTCTCTTCTCCATCACTCATTCTGTCTCTTACTACTGACCCCTCACCTCTCTTCTCCATCACTCATCCTGTCTCTTACTACTGACCCATCATCACCTCTCTTCTCCATCACTCATCCTGTCTCTTACTACTGACCCCTCATCACCTCTCTTCTCCAGCTCTCATCCTGTCTCTTACTACTGACCCCTCATCACCTCTCTCTCCATCACTCATCCTGTCTCTTAAACCGACCCCTCATCACCTCTCATCCTGTCTCTTACTACTGACCCCTCACCTCTCTCTCCATCACTCATCCTGTCTCTTAGTACTGACCCCTCACCTCTCTCTCCATCACTCATCCTGTCTCTTACTACTGACCCCTCATCACCTCTCATCCTGTCTCTTACTACTGACCCCTCACCTCTCTCTCCATCACTCATCCTGTCTCTTACTACTGACCCCTCATCACCTCTCTTCTCCATCACTCATCCTGTCTCTTACTACTGACCCCTCATCACCTCTCTTCTCCATCACTCATCCTGTCTCTTACTACTGACCCCTCATCACCTCTCTTCTCCATCACTCATCCTGTCTCTTACTACTGACCCTCATCACCTCTCTTCTCCATCACTCATCCTGTCTCTTACTACTGACCCTCTTCACCTCTCTTCTCCATCACTCATCCTGTCTCTTACTACTGACCCCTCATCACCTCTCTTCTCCATCACTCATCCTGTCTCTTACTACTGACCCCTCATCACCTCTCTTCTCCATCACTCATCCTGTCTCTTACTACTGACCCCTCATCACCTCTCTTCTCCATCACTCATCCTGTCTCTTACTACTGACCCCTCTTCACCTCTCTTCTCCATCACTCATCCTGTCTCTTACTACTGACCCCTCATCACCTCTCTTCTCCATCACTCATTCTGTCTCTTACTACTGACCCCTCATCACTCTCTTCTCCATCACTCATCCTGTCTCTTACTACTGACCCCTCATCACCTCTCTTCTCCATCACTCATCCTGTCTCTTACTACTGACCCCTCACCACCTCTCTTCTCCATCACTCATCCTGTCTCTTACTACTGACCCCTCATCACCCTCTCTTCTCCAGCTCTCATCCTGTCTCTTACTACTGACCCCTCATCACCTCTCTTCTCCATCACTCATCCTGTCTCTTACTACTGACCCTCATCACCTCTCTTCTCCATCACTCATCCTGTCTCTTACTACTGACCCCTCACCTCTCTTCTCCATCACTCATCCTGTCTCTTACTACTGACCCCTCATCACCTCTCTTCTCCATCACTCATCCTGTCTCTTACTACTGACCCCTCATCACCTCTCTTCTCCATCACTCATCCTGTCTCTTACTACTGACCCCTCATCACCTCTCTTCTCCATCACTCATCCTGTCTCTTACTACTGACCCTCATCACCTCTCTTCTCCATCACTCATCCTGTCTCTTACTACTGACCCCTCATCACCTCTCTTCTCCATCACTCATCCTGTCTCTTACTACTAACCCCTCACCTCTCTTCTCCATCACTCATCCTGTCTCTTAGTACTGACCCCTCATCACCTCTCTTCTCCATCACTCATCCTGTCTCTTACTACTGACCCCTCACCTCTCTCTCCATCACTCATCCTGTCTCTTACTACTGACCCCTCTCACCTCTCTCTCCATCTCATCCTGTCTCTTACTACTGACCCCTCCTCTCTTCTCATCATCATCCTGTCTCTTACTACTGACCCCCTCACCTCTCTTCTCCATCACTCATCCTGTCTCTTACTACTGACCCCTCATCACCTCTCTTCTCCATCACTCATCCTGTCTCTTACTACTGACCCCTCATCACCTCTCTTCTCCATCACTCATCCTGTCTCTTACTACTGACCCCTCATCACTCTCTTCTCCATCACTCATCCTGTCTCTTACTACTGACCCCTCACTCTCTCTCATCCTCTCTTCTCCATCACTCATCTCCTGTCTCTTACTACTGACCCCTCACCTCTCTCTCCATCACTCATCCTGTCTCTTACTACTGACCCCTCATCACCTCTCTTCTCCATCACTCATCCTGTCTCTTACTACTGACCCCTCATCACCTCTCTTCTCCATCACTCATCCTGTCTCTTACTACTGACCCCTCATCACCTCTCTTCTCCATCTCTCATCCTGTCTCTTACTACTGACCCCTCATCACCTCTCTTCTCCATCACTCATCTGTCTCTTACTACTGACCCCTCATCACCTCTCTTCTCCATCACTCATCCTGTCTCTTACTACTGACCCCTCATCACCTCTCTTCTCCATCACTCATCCTGTCTCTTACTACTGACCCTCATCACCTCTCTTCTCCATCACTCATCCTGTCTCTTACTACTGACCCCTCATCACCTCTCTTCTCCAGCTCTCATTCTGTCTCTTACTACTGACCCCTCATCACCTCTCTTCTCCATCACTCATCCTGTCTCTTACTACTGACCCCTCACCTCTCTTCTCCATCCTCATCCTGTCTCTTACTACTGACCCCTCACCTCTCTTCTCCATCACTCATCCTGTCTCTTGCTACTGACCCCTCATCACCTCTCTTCTCCATCACTCATCCTGTCTCTTACTACTGACCCCTCATCACCTCTCTTCTCCATCTCTCATCCTGTCTCTTACTACTGACCCCTCCCCTCACTCACTGTCTCTACTCTCCACCTCTCTTCTCCATCACTCATCCTGTCTCTTACTACTGACCCCTCATCACTCTCTTCTCCATCTCATCCTGTCTCTTACTACTGACCCCTCATCACCTCTCTTCTCCATACTCATCCTGTCTCTTACTACTGACCCCTCATCACCTCTCTTCTCCATCTCTCATCCTGTCTCTTACTACTGACCCCTCATCACCTCTCTTCTCCATCTCATCCTGTCTCTTACTACTGACCCCTCATCACCTCTCTTCTCCATCACTCATCCTGTCTCTTACTACTGACCCCTCATCACCTCTCTTCTCCATCACTCATCCTGTCTCTTACTACTGACCCCCATCACCTCTCTTCTCCATCACTCATCCTGTCTCTTACTACTGACCCCTCATCACCTCTCTTCTCCATCACTCATCCTGTCTCTTACTACTGACCCCTCTCACCTCTCTTCTCCATCCTCATCCTGTCTCTTACTACTGACCCCTCATCACCTCTCTTCTCCATCACTCATTCTGTCTTACTACTGACCCCTCACCTCTCTTCTCCATCACTCATCCTGTCTCTTACTACTGACCCCTCATCACCTCTCTTCTCCATCACTCATCCTGTCTCTTACTACTGACCCTCATCACCTCTCTTCTCCATCACTCATTCTGTCTCTTACTACTGACCCCTCATCACCTCTCTTCTCCATCACTCATCCTGTCTCTTACTATGACCCCTCATCACCTCTCTTCTCCATCACTCATCCTGTCTCTTACTACTGACCCTCATCACCTCTCTTCTCCATCAGCTCATCCTGTCTCTTACTACTGACCCCTCACCTCTCTTCTCCATCACTCATCCTGTCTCTTACTACTGACCCTCATCACCTCTCTTCTCCATCACTCATCCTGTCTCTTACTACTGACCCCTCACCTCTCTCTCCATCACTCATCCTGTCTCTTAGTACTGACCCCTCATCACCTCTCTTCTCCATCACTCATCCTGTCTCTTACTACTGACCCTCATCACCTCTCTCTCCATCACTCATCCTGTCTCTTACTACTGACCCTCATCCTCTCTTCTCCTCTCATCCTGTCTCTTACTACTGACCCCTCACCTCTCTTCTCCATCACTCATCCTGTCTCTTACTACTGACCCCCTCACCTCTCTCTCCATCACTCATCCTGTCTCTTACTACTGACCCCTCATCACCTCTCTTCTCCATCTCATCCTGTCTCTTACTACTGACCCCTCACCTCTCTTCTCCATCACTCATCCTGTCTCTTACTACTGACCCCCACACCTCTCTTCTCATCAGCTCTCATCCTGTCTCTTACTACTGACCCCTCATCACCTCTCTCTCCATCACTCATCCTGTCTCTTACTACTGACCCCTCATCACCTCTCTTCTCCATCACTCATCCTGTCTCTTACTACTGACCCCTCATCACCTCTCTTCTCCATCACTCATCCTGTCTCTTACTACTGACCCCTCTTCACCTCTCTTCTCCATCACTCATCCTGTCTCTTACTACTGACCCCTCATCACCTCTCTTCTCCATCACTCATTCTGTCTCTTACTACTGACCCCTCACCTCTCTTCTCCATCACTCATCCTGTCTCTTACTACTGACCCCTCATCACCTCTCTTCTCCATCACTCATCCTGTCTCTTACTACTGACCCCTCATCACCTCTCTTCTCCATCACTCATCCTGTCTCTTACTACTGACCCCCTCACCTCTCTCTCCATCACTCATCCTGTCTCTTAGTACTGACCCCTCATCACCTCTCTTCTCCATCACTCATCCTGTCTCTTACTACTGACCCCTCATCACCTCTCTTCTCCATCGCTCATCCTGTCTCTTACTACTGACCCCGCATCACCTCTCTTCTCCAGCTCTCATTCTGTCTCTTAGTACTGACCCCTCATCACCTCTCTTCTCCATCACTCATCCTGTCTCTTACTACTGACCCCTCATCACCTCTCTTCTCCATCACTCATCCTGTCTCTTACTACTGACCCCTCATCACCTCTCTTCTCCATCACTCATCCTGTCTCTTACTACTGACCCCTCATCACCTCTCTTCTCCATCACTCATCCTGTCTCTTACTACTGACCCCTCACCTCTCTCTCCATCACTCATCCTGTCTCTTAGTACTGACCCCTCATCACCTCTCTTCTCCATCACTCATCCTGTCTCTTACTACTGACCCCTCATCACCTCTCTTCTCCATCGCTCATCCTGTCTCTTACTACTGACCCCGCATCACCTCTCTTCTCCAGCTCTCATTCTGTCTCTTACTACTGACCCCTCACCTCTCTCTCCATCACTCATCCTGTCTCTTAGTACTGACCCCTCATCACCTCTCTTCTCCATCACTCATCCTGTCTCTTACTACTGACCCCTCCCTCTCTCTCCATCACTCATCCTGTCTCTTACTACTGATCCCTCATCCTCATCCTCTCTTCTGACCCCTCATCACCATCATCATCCTGTCTCTTACTACTGACCCCTCACCTCTCTCTCCATCACTCATCCTGTCTCTTACTACTGACCCCTCATCACCTCTCTTCTCCATCACTCATCCTGTCTCTTACTACTGACCCCTCATCACCTCTCTTCTCCATCACTCATCCCTTCTCTTACTACTGACCCCTCATCACCTCTCTTCTCCAGCTCTCATCCTGTCTCTTACTACTGACCCCTCATCACCTCTCTCTCCATCACTCATCCTGTCTCTTACTACTGACCCCTCATCACCTCTCATCCTGTCTCTTACTACTGACCCCTCATCACCTCTCTTCTCCATCACTCATCCCTTCTCTTACTACTGACCCCTCATCACCTCTCTTCTCCAGCTCTCATCCTGTCTCTTACTACTGACCCCTCATCACCTCTCTTCTCCATCACTCATCCTGTCTCTTACTACTGACCCCTCATCACCTCTCTTCTCCATCACTCATCCTGTCTCTTACTACTGACCCCTCATCACCTCTCTTCTCCATCACTCATCCTGTCTCTTACTACTGACCCCTCATCACCTCTCTTCTCCAGCTCTCATCCTGTCTCTTACTACTGACCCCTCATCACCTCTCTTCTCCATCACTCATCCTGTCTCTTACTACTGACCCCTCATCACCTCTCTTCTCCATCTCTCATCCTGTCTCTTACTACTGACCCCTCATCCTCTCTTCTCCATCACTCATCCTGTCTCTTACTACTGACCCCTCTCCACCTCTCTTCTTACTACTGACCCTCACCTCTCTTCTCCATCACTCATCCTGTCTCTTACTACTGACCTCTCTCCATCACTCCTGTCTTCTTCTCCATCACTCATCCTGTCTCTTACTACTGACCCCTCTCTTCTCCATCCTCTGTCTCTTTCTGACCCCTCTCTCTCTTCTCCATCACTCATCCTGTCTCTTACTACTGACCCCTCATCACCTCTCTTCTCCATCTCTCATCCTGTCTCTTACTACTGACCCCTCATCACCTCTCTTCTCCATCACTCATCCTGTCTCTTACTACTGACCCCTCATCACCTCTCTTCTCCATCACTCATCCTGTCTCTTACTACTGACCCCTCATCCTCTCTTCTCCATCACTCATCCTGTCTCTTACTACTCACCTCTCTTCTCCATCACTCATCCTGTCTCTTACTACTGACCCCTCATCACCTCTCTTCTCCATCACTCATCCTGTCTCTTACTACTGACCCCTCACCTCTCTTCTCCATCACTCATCCTGTCTCTTACTACTGACCCTCATCACCTCTCTTCTCCATCACTCATCCTGTCTCTTACTACTGACCCCTCATCACCTCTCTTCTCCATCACTCATTCTGTCTCTTACTACTGACCCCTCACCTCTCTTCTCCAGCTCTCATCCTGTCTCTTACTACTGACCCCTCACCTCTCTTCTCCATCACTCATCCTGTCTCTTACTACTGACCCCTCATCACCTCTCTTCTCCATCACTCATTCTGTCTCTTACTACTGACCCCTCATCACCTCTCTTCTCCATCACTCATCCTGTCTCTTACTACTGACCCCTCATCACCTCTCTTCTCCATCACTCATCCTGTCTCTTACTACTGACCCTCATCACCTCTCTTCTCCATCGCTCATCCTGTCTCTTTACTGACCCCTCATCACCTCTCTTCCATCACTCATCCTGTCTCTTCTACTGACCCCTCACCTCTCCCTCCATCACTCATCCTGTCTCTTACTACTGACCCCTCACCTCTCTTCTCCATCACTCATCCTGTCTCTTACTACTGACCCCTCATCACCTCTCTTCTCCATCACTCATCCTGTCTCTTACTACTGACCCCTCATCACCTCTCTTCTCCAGCTCTCATCCTGTCTCTTACTACTGACCCCTCATCACCTCTCTTCTCCATCACTCATCCTGTCTCTTACTACTGACCCCTCATCACCTCTCTTCTCCAGCTCTCATCCTGTCTCTTACTACTGACCCCTCACCTCTCTCTCCATCACTCATCCTGTCTCTTACTACTGACCCCTCATCACCTCTCTTCTCCATCACTCATCCTGTCTCTTACTACTGACCCCTCATCACCTCTCTTCTCCAGTTCTCATTCTGTCTCTTACTACTGACCCCTCATCACCTCTCTTCTCCATCTCTCATTCTGTCTCTTACTACTGACCCCTAATCACCTCTCTTCTCCATCACTCATTCTGTCTCTTACTACTGACCCCTCACCACCTCTCTTCTCCATCACTCATCCTGTCTCTTACTACTGACCCCTCATCACCTCTCTTCTCCATCACTCATCCTGTCTCTTACTACTGACCCCTCATCACCTCTCTTCTCCATCACTCATCCTGTCTCTTACTACTGACCCCTCACCACCTCTCTTCTCCATCACTCATCCGGTCTCTTACTACTGACCCCTCATCACCTCTCTTCTCCATCACTCATCCTGTCTCTTACTACTGACCCCTCATCACCATCACTCATCCTGTCTCTTACTACTGACCCCTCATCACCTCTCTTCTCCATCACTCATCCTGTCTCTTACTACTGACCCCTCATCACCTCTCTTCTCCATCACTCATCCTGTCTCTTACTACTGACCCCTCTTCACCTCTCTTCTCCATCACTCATCCTGTCTCTTACTACTGACCCCTCATCACCTCTCTTCTCCATCACTCATTCTGTCTCTTACTACTGACCCCTCACCTCTCTTCTCCATCACTCATCCTGTCTCTTACTACTGACCCCTCATCAGTCTCTCTTCTCCGTCCTCATCTGTCTCTTACTACTGACCCCTCATCCTCTCTCTCCATCACTCATCCTGTCTCTTACTACTGACCCCTCACCTCTCTTCTCCATCACTCTCATCCTGTCTCTTACTACTCCTCATCACCTCTCTTCTCCATCACTCATCCTGTCTTACTACTGACCCCTCATCACCTCTCTTCTCCATCTCTCATCCTTCTCTTACCTGACCCCCTCATCTCTCTCTTCTCCATCACTCATTCTGTCTCTTCTACTGACCCTCATCACCTCTCTTCTCCATCTCATCCTGTCTCTTACTACTGACCCCTCATCACCTCTCTCTCCATCACTCATCCTGTCTCTTACTACTGACCCCTCATCACCTCTCATCCTGTCTCTTACTACTGACCCCTCACCTCTCTCTCCATCACTCATCCTGTCTCTTAGTACTGACCCCTCATCACCTCTCTTCTCCATCACTCATCCTGTCTCTTACTAATGACCCCTCATCACCTCTCTTCTCCATCACTCATCCTGTCTCTTACTACTGACCCCTCATCACCTCTCTTCTCCATCTCTCATTCTGTCTCTTACTACTGACCCCTAATCACCTCTCTTCTCCATCACTCATCCTGTCTCTTACTACTGACCCCTCATCACCTCTCTTCTCCATCACTCATCCTGTCTCTTACTACTGACCCTCATCACCTCTCTTCTCCATCACTCATCCTGTCTCTTACTACTGACCCCTCACCTCTCTCTCCATCACTCATCCTGTCTCTTACTACTGACCCCTCTCATCTCTTCTCCTCTCATCCTGTCTCTTACTACTGACCCCTCACCTCTCTTCTCCATCACTCATCCTGTCTCTTACTACTGACCCCTCATCACCTCTCTTCTCCATCACTCATCCTGTCTCTTACTACTGACCCCTCATCACCTCTCTTCTCCAGTTCTCATCCTGTCTCTTACTACTGACCCCTCATCACCTCTCTTCTCCATCACTCATTCTGTCTCTTACTACTGACCCCTCATCACCTCTCTTCTCCATCACTCATTCTGTCTCTTACTACTGACCCCTCACCACCTCTCTTCTCCATCACTCATCCTGTCTCTTACTACTGACCCCTCATCACCTCTCTCTCCATCACTCATCCTGTCTCTTCCCCTCATCTCCTCTCATCCTGTCTCTTACTACTGACCCCTCACCTCTCTTCTCCATCACTCATCCTGTCTCTTACTACTGACCCCTCATCACCTCTCTTCTCCATCCTCATCCTGTCTCTTACTACTGACCCCTCATCACCTCTCTTCTCCAGTTCTCATTCTGTCTCTTACTACTGACCCTCATCACCTCTCTTCTCCATCTCTCATTCTGTCTCTTACTACTGACCCTCATCACCTCTCTTCTCCATCACTCATTCTGTCTCTTTACTGACCCCTCATCACCTCTCTTCTCCATCACTCATCCTGTCTCTTACTACTGACCCCTCATCACCTCTCTTCTCCATCACTCATCCTGTCTCTTACTACTGACCCCTCATCACCTCTCTCTCCATCACTCATCCTGTCTCTTACTACTGACCCCTCATCCTCTCTTCTCCATCTCATTCTGTCTCTTGCTACTGACCCCTCACCTCTCTCTCCATCACTCATCCTGTCTCTTAGTACTGACCCCTCATCACCTCTCTTCTCCATCACTCATCCTGTCTCTTACTACCCTGACCCCTCATCACTGTCTCTCTTCTCCAGTTCTCAGTTCTTCTGTCTCTTACTACTGACCCCTCATCACCTCTCTTCTCCATCTCTCATTCTGTCTCTTACTACTGACCCTAATCACCTCTCTTCTCCATCACTCATTCTGTCTCTTACTACTGACCCCTCATCACCTCTCTTCTCCATCACTCATCCTGTCTCTTACTACTGACCCCTCATCACCTCTCTTCTCCATCACTCATCCTGTCTCTTACTACTGACCCCTCACCACCTCTCTTCTCCATCACTCATCCTGTCTCTTACTACTGACCCCTCATCACCTCTCTTCTCCATCACTCATCCTGTCTCTTACTACTGACCCCTCATCACCATCACTCATCCTGTCTCTTACTACTGACCCCTCATCACCTCTCTTCTCCATCACTCATCCTGTCTCTTACTACTGACCCCTCATCACCTCTCTTCTCCATCACTCATCCTGTCTCTTACTACTGACCCCTCATCACCTCTCTTCTCCATTCTCATCCTGTCTCTTACTACTGACCCCTCATCACCTCTCTTCTCCATCACTCATTCTGTCTCTTACTACTGACCCCTCACCTCTCTTCTCCATCACTCATCCTGTCTCTTACTACTGACCCCTCATCACCTCTCTTCTCCGTCACTCATCCTGTCTCTTACTACTGACCCCTCACCTCTCTCTCCATCACTCATCCTGTCTCTTACTACTGACCCCTCACCTCTCTCTCCATCACTCATCCTGTCTCTTACTACTGACTCATCACCTCTCTTCTCCATCACTCATCCTGTCTTACTACTGACCCCTCATCACCTCTCTTCTCCATTCTCATCCTTCTCTTACTACTGACCCCTCATCACCTCTCTTCTCCATCACTCATTCTGTCTCTTACTACTGACCCTCATCACCTCTCTTCTCCAGCTCTCATCCTGTCTCTTACTACTGACCCCTCATCACCTCTCTCTCCATCACTCATCCTGTCTTACTACTGACCCCTCATCACCTCTCATCTCCTGTCTCTTACTACTGACCCCTCATCACCTCTCTCTCCATCACTCATCCTGTCTCTTACTACTGACCCTCATCACCTCTCTTCTCCATCACTCATCCTGTCTCTTACTACTGACCCCTCATCACCTCTCTTCTCCATTCTCATTCTGTCTCTTACTACTGACCCCTCATCACCTCTCTTCTCCATCTCTCATTCTGTCTCTTACTACTGACCCCTCATCACCTCTCTTCTCCATCACTCATCCTGTCTCTTACTACTGACCCCTCATCACCTCTCTTCTCCATCACTCATCCTGTCTCTTACTGCTGACCCCCTCATCACCTCTCTTCTCCATCACTCATCCTGTCTCTCTTACTACTGACCCCTCATCACCTCTCTTCTCCATCACTCATTCTGTCTCTTACTACTGACCCCTCATCACCTCTCTTCTCCATCACTCATCCTGTCTCTTACTACTGACCCTCATACCATCACTCATCCTGTCTCTTTACTGACCCCTCATCACCTCTCTTCTCCATTCTCATCCTGTCTCTTACTACTGACCCCTCATCACCTCTCTTCTCCATCACTCATCCTGTCTCTTACTACTGACCCTCATCACCTCTCTTCTCCATCACTCATCCTGTCTCTTACTACTGACCCCTCATCACCTCTCTTCTCCATCACTCATTCTCTCTTACTACTGACCCCCTCACCTCTCTTCTCCATCACTCATTGTCTCTTACTACTGACCCCTCATCACCTCTCTTCTCCATCACTCATCCTGTCTCTTACTACTGACCCCTCATCACCTCTCTTCTCCATCACTCATCCTGTCTCTTACTACTGACCCTCATCACCTCTCTTCTCCATCTCTCATTCTGTCTTACTACTGACCCCTCACCTCTCTTCTCCATCACTCATCCTGTCTCTTACTACTGACCCCTCATCACCTCTCTTCTCCATCACTCATCCTGTCTCTTACTACTGACCCCTCACCTCTCTCTCCATCACTCATCCTGTCTCTTACTACTGACCCCTCACCTCTCTCTCCATCACTCATCCTGTCTCTTACTACTGACGACTCATCACCTCTCTTCTCCATCACTCATCCTGTCTCTTACTACTGACCCCTCATCACCTCTCTTCTCCATCACTCATCCTGTCTCTTACTACTGACCCCTCATCACCTCTCTTCTCCATCACTCATTCTGTCTCTTACTACTGACCCCTTATCACCTCTCTTCTCCAGCTCTCATCCTGTCTCTTACTACTGACCCCTCATCACCTCTCTTCTCCATCACTCATTCTGTCTCTTACTACTGACCCCTCACCTCTCTTCTCCATCACTCATTCTGTCTCTTACTACTGACCCCTCATCACCTCTCTTCTCCATCTCTCATCCTGTCTCTTACTACTGACCCCTCATCACCTCTCTTCTCCATCACTCATTCTGTCTCTTACTACTGACCCCTCACCTCTCTTCTCCATCACTCATCCTGTCTCTTACTACTGACCCCTCATCACCTCTCTCTCCATCACTCATCCTGTCTCTTACTACTGACCCCTCAACACCTCTCTTCTCCATCGCTCATCCTGTCTCTTACTACTGACCCCTCATCACCTCTCTTCTCCATCACTCATCCTGTCTCTTACTACTGACCCTCATCACCTCTCTTCTCTCCATCACTCATCCTGTCTCTTACTACTGACCCTCATCACCTCTCTTCTCCATCACTCATCCTGTCTCTTACTACTGACCCCTCATCACCTCTCTTCTCCATCCTCATCCTGTCTCTTACTACTGACCCCTCATCACCTCTCTTCTCCATCACTCATCCTGTCTCTTACTACTGACCCCCCTCACCTCTCTTCTCCATCACTCATCCTGTCTCTTACTACTGACCCCTCACCTCTCTTCCATCACTCATCCTGTCTCTTACTACTGACCCCTCATCACCTCTCTTCTCCATCACTCATCCTGTCTCTTACTACTGACCCCTCATCACCTCTCTTCTCCAGCTCTCATCCTGTCTCTTACTACTGACCCTCATCACCTCTCTTCTCCATCACTCATCCTGTCTCTTACTACTGACCCCTCATCACCTCTCTTCTCCATCACTCATCCTGTCTCTTACTACTGACCCCTCATCACCTCTCTTCTCCATCACTCATCCTGTCTCTTACTACTGACCCTCATCACCTCTCTTCTCCATCACTCATCCTGTCTCTTACTACTGACCCCTCATCACCTCTCTTCTCCATCACTCATCCTGTCTCTTACTACTGACCCCTCATCACCTCTCTTCTCCATCTCATCCTGTCTCTTACTACTGACCCCTCACCTCTCTTCTCCATCACTCATCCTGTCTCTTACTACTGACCCCTCATCACCTCTCTTCTCCATCACTCATCCTGTCTCTTACTACTGACCCCCTCACCTCTCTTCTCCATCACTCATCCTGTCTCTTACTACTGACCCCTCATCACCTCTCTTCTCCATCACTCATCCTGTCTCTTACTACTGAACCTCATCACCTCTCTTCTCCATCACTCATCCTGTCTCTTACTACTGACCCCTCATCACCTCTCTTCTCCATCACTCATCCTGTCTCTTACTACTGACCCCTCATCACCTCTCTTCTCCATCACTCATCCTGTCTCTTACTACTGACCCCTCACCACCTCTCTTCTCCATCTCTCATCCTGTCTCTTACTACTGACCCCTCATCACCTCTCTTCTCCATCACTCATTCTGTCTCTTACTACTGACCCCTCATCACCTCTCTTCTCCATCACTCATCCTGTCTCTTACTACTGACCCCTCATCACCTCTCTTCTCCAGTTCTCATCCTGTCTCTTACTACTGACCCCCATCACCTCTCTTCTCCATCTCTCATCCTGTCTCTTACTACTGACCCTCATCACCTCTCTTCTCCATCACTCATCCTGTCTCTTACTACTGACCCCTCATCACCTCTCTTCTCCATCACTCATCCTGTCTCTTACTACTGACCCCTCATCACCTCTCTTCTCCATCACTCATCCTGTCTCTTACTACTGACCCCTCATCACCTCTCTTCTCCTCCTCTCATCCTGTCTCTTACTACTGACCCCTCATCACCTCTCTTCTCCATCACTCATCCTGTCTCTTACTACTGACCCTCATCACCTCTCTTCTCCATCACTCATTCTGTCTCTTACTACTGACCCTCATCACCTCTCTTCTCCATCTCTCATCCTGTCTCTTACTACTGACCCCTCATCACCTCTCTTCTCCATCACTCATCCTGTCTCTTACTACTGACCCTCATCACCTCTCTTCTCCATCACTCATCCTGTCTCTTACTACTGACCCTCATCACCTCTCTTCTCCATCACTCATCCTGTCTCTTACTACTGACCCCTCATCCTGTCTCTTACTCTCCATCACTCATCCTGTCTCTTACTACTGACCCCTCATCACCTCTCTTCTCCATCACTCATCCTGTCTCTTACTACTGACCCCTCATCACCTCTCTTCTCCATCACTCATCCTGTCTCTTACTACTGACCCCTCATCACCTCTCTTCTCCATTTCTCATCCTGTCTCTTACTACTGACCCCTCATCACCTCTCTTCTCCATCACTCATCCTGTCTCTTACTACTGACCCCTCATCACCTCTCTTCTCCATCACTCATCCTGTCTCTTACTACTGACCCCTCATCACCTCTTCTCCATCACTCATCCTGTCTCTTACTACTGACCCCTCATCACTCTCTTCTCCATCACTCATCCTGTCTCTTACTACTGACCCCCTCATCACCTCTCTTCTCCATCACTCATTCTGTCTCTTACTACTGACCCCTCATCACCTCTCTTCTCCATCACTCATCCTGTCTCTTACTACTGACCCTCATCACCTCTCTTCTCCATCACTCATCCTGTCTCTTACTACTGACCCCTCATCACCTCTCTTCTCCATCTCTCATCTGTCTCTTACTACTGACCCTCATCACCTCTCTTCTCCATCACTCATTCTGTCTCTTACTACTGACCCCTCATCACCTCTCTTCTCCATCACTCATCCTGTCTCTTACTACTGACCCCTCATCACCTCTCTTCTCCATCACTCATCCTGTCTCTTACTACTGACCCCTCATCACCTCTCTTCTCCATCACTCATCCTGTCTCTTACTACTGACCCCTCATCACCTCTCTTCTCCATCACTCATCCTGTCTCTTACTACTGACCCCTCATCACTCTCTTCTCCATCACTCATCCTGTCTCTTACTACTGACCCCTCATCACCTCATCTCTTCTCCATCTCTCATCCTGTCTCTTACTCTCTGACCTCATCACCTCTCTTCTCCATCACTCATCCTGTCTCTTACTACTGACCCCTCATCACCTCTCTTCTCCATCACTCATCCTGTCTCTTACTACTGACCCTCATCACCTCTCTTCTCCATCACTCATCCTGTCTCTTACTACTGACCCCTCATCACCTCTCTTCTCCAGCTCTCATCCTGTCTCTTACTACTGACCCCCATCACCTCTCTCCATCACTCATCCTGTCTCTTAGTACTGACCCCTCATCACCTCTCTTCTCCATCACTCATCCTGTCTCTTACTACTGACCCCTCATCACCTCTTCTCCATTCTCATCCTGTCTCTTACTACTGACCCCTCATCACCTCTCTTCTCCATCCTCATCTGTCTCTTACTACTGACCCTCATCCTCTCTTCTCCATCACTCATCCTGTCTCTTACTACTGACCCCTCATCACCTCTCTTCTCCATCACTCATCCTGTCTCTTACTACTGACCCCTCATCACCTCTCTTCTCCATCACTCATCCTGTCTCTTACTACTGACCCCTCATCACCTCTCTTCTCCATCACTCATCCTGTCTCTTACTACTGACCCCTCATCACCTCTCTTCTCCATCACTCATCCTGTCTCTTACTACTGACCCCTCATCACCTCTCTTCTCCATCACTCATCCTGTCTCTTACTACTGACCCCTCATCACCTCTCTTCTCCAGCTCTCATCCTGTCTCTTACTACTGACCCCCTCACCTCTCTTCTCCATCACTCATCCTGTCTCTTACTACTGACCCCTCATCACCTCTCTTCTCCATCACTCATCCTGTCTCTTACTACTGACCCTCATCACCTCTCTTCTCCATCACTCATCCTGTCTCTCTTACTACTGACCCTCATCACCTCTCTTCTCCATCACTCATCCTGTCTCTTACTACTGACCCTCACCTCTCTCTCCATCACTCATCCTGTCTCTTACTACTGACCCCTCATCACCTCTCTTCTCCATCACTCATCCTGTCTCTTACTACTGACCCCTCATCACCTCTCTTCTCCATCACTCATCCTGTCTCTTACTACTGACCCCTCATCACCTCTCTTCTCCATCACTCATCCTGTCTCTTACTACTGACCCTCTCACCTCTCTTCTCCATCACTCTCATCCTGTCTCTTACTACTGACCCCTCATCACCTCTCTTCTCCATCACTCATCCTGTCTCTTACTACTGACCCTCATCACCTCTCTTCTCCATCACTCATCCTGTCTCTTACTACTGACCCCTCATCACCTCTCTTCTCCATCACTCATCCTGTCTCTTACTACTGACCCTCATCACCTCTCTTCTCCATCACTCATCCTGTCTCTTACTACTGACCCTCATCACTCTCTTCTCCATCACTCATCCTGTCTCTTACTACTGACCCCCTCACCTCTCTTCTCCAGCTCTCATCCTGTCTCTTACTACTGACCCCTCATCACCTCTCTTCTCCATCACTCATCCTGTCTCTTACTACTGACCCCTCATCACCTCTCTTCTCCATCACTCATCCTGTCTCTTACTACTGACCCTCATCACCTCTCTCTCCATCACTCATCCTGTCTCTTACTACTGACCCTCATCACCTCTCTTCTCCAGCTCTCATCCTGTCTCTTACTACTGACCCCTCATCCTCTCTTCTCCATCACTCATCCTGTCTCTTACTACTGACCCTCATCACCTCTCTTCTCCATCACTCATCCTGTCTCTTACTACTGACCCCTCATCACCTCTCTTCTCCATCACTCATCCTGTCTCTTACTACTGACCCCTCATCACCTCTCTCTTCTCCATCACTCATCCTGTCTCTTACTACTGACCCCTCATCACCTCTCTTCTCCATCACTCATCCTGTCTCTTACTACTGACCCTCATCACCTCTCTTCTCCATCACTCATCCTGTCTCTTACTACTGACCCTCATCACCTCTCTTCTCCATCACTCATCCTGTCTCTTACTACTGACCCTCATCACCTCTCTTCTCCATCACTCATCCTGTCTCTTACTACTGACCCATCATCACCTCTCTTCTCCATCACTCATCCTGTCTCTTACTACTGACCCCTCACCACCTCTCTTCTCCATCACCCATCCTGTCTCTTACTACTGACCCCTCATCACCTCTCTTCTCCATCACTCATCCTGTCTCTTACTACTGACCCTCATCACCTCTCTTCTCCATCACTCATCCTGTCTCTTACTACTGACCCCTCATCACCTCTTCTCCATCACTCATCCTGTCTCTTACTACTGACCCCTCATCACCTCTCTTCTCCATCACTCATCCTGTCTCTTACTACTGACCCCTCATCACCTCTCTTCTCCATCACTCATCCTGTCTCTTACTACTGACCCCTCACCTCTCTTCTCCAGCACTCATCCTGTCTCTTACTACTGACCCCTCATCACCTCTCTTCTCCATCACTCATCCTGTCTCTTACTACTGACCCCTCATCACCTCTCTTCTCCATCACTCATCCTGTCTCTTACTACTGACCCCTCATCACCTCTCTTCTCCATCATCATCCTGTCTCTTACTACTGACCCCTCATCACCTCTCTTCTCCATCACTCATCCTGTCTCTTAGTACTGACCCCTCATCACCTCTCTTCTCCATCACTCATCCTGTCTCTTACTACTGACCCCTCATCACCTCTCTTCTCCATCACGCATTCTGTCTCTTACTACTGACCCCTCATCACCTCTCTTCTCCATCACTCATCCTGTCTCTTACTACTGACCCCTCATCACCTCTCTTCTCCATCACTCATCCTGTCTCTTACTACTGACCCCTCATCACCTCTCTTCTCCATCACTCATCCTGTCTCTTACTACTGACCCCTCATCACCTCTCTTCTCCATCACTCATCCTGTCTCTTACTACTGACCCCCATCACCTCTCTTCTCCAGCTCTCATCCTGTCTCTTACTACTGACCCCTCATCACCTCTCTTCTCCATCACTCATCCTGTCTCTTACTACTGACCCTCATCACTCTCTCTCCATCACTCATCCTGTCTCTTACTACTGACCCCTCATCACCTCTCTTCTCCATCACTCATCCTGTCTCTTACTACTGACCCCTCATCACCTCTCTTCTCCATCACTCATCCTGTCTCTTACTACTGACCCCTCATCACCTCTCTTCTCCATCCTCATCCTGTCTCTTACTACTGACCCCTCATCACCTCTCTTCTCCATCACTCATCCTGTCTCTTACTACTGACCCTCATCACCTCTCTTCTCCATCACTCATCCTGTCTCTTACTACTGACCCCTCATCACCTCTCTTCTCCATCACTCATCCTGTCTCTTACTACTGACCCCTCATCACCTCTCTTCTCCATCACTCATCCTGTCTCTTACTACTGACCCCTCATCACCTCTCTTCTCCATCACTCATCCTGTCTCTTACTACTGACCCCTCACCTCTCTCTCCATCACTCATCCTGTCTCTTACTACTGACCCCTCATCACCTCTCTTCTCCATCACTCATCCTGTCTCTTACTACTGACCCCTCATCACCTCTCTTCTCCAGCTCTCATCCTGTCTCTTACTACTGACCCTCATCACCTCTCTCTCCATCACTCATCCTGTCTCTTACTACTGACCCTCATCACCTCTCTTCTCCATCTCTCATCCTGTCTCTTACTACTGACCCCTCATCACCTCTCTTCTCCATCACTCATCCTGTCTCTTACTGACCCCTCTCACCTCTCTCTCCATCACTCATCCTGTCTCTTACTACTGACCCCTCATCACCTCTCTTCTCCATCACTCATCCTGTCTCTTACTACTGACCCCTCATCACCTCTCTTCTCCATCACTCATCCTGTCTCTTACTACTGACCCTCATCACCTCTCTTCTCCAGCTCTCATCCTGTCTCTTACTACTGACCCTCAACTCTCTCTCCATCACTCATCCTGTCTCTTACTACTGACCCCTCATCCTCTCTTCTCCATCACTCATCCTGTCTCTTACTACTGACCCCTCATCACCTCTCTTCTCCATCACTCATCCTGTCTCTTACTACTGACCCCTCACCACCTCTCTTCTCCATCACTCATCCTGTTTCTTACTACTGACCCCTCATTACCTCTCTTCTCCATCACTCATCCTGTCTCTTACTACTGACCCCGCATCACCTCTCTTCTCCAGCTCTCATTCTGTCTCTTAATACTGACCCCTCACCTCTCTCTCCATCACTCATCCTGTCTCTTAGTACTGACCACTCATCACCTCTCTTCTCCATCACTCATCCTGTCTCTTACTACTAACCCCTCACCTCTCTCTCCATCACTCATCCTGTCTCTTAGTACTGACCCCTCATCACCTCTCTTCTCCATCACTCATCCTGTCTCTTACTACTGACCCCTCACCTCTCTCTCTCCATCTCATCCTGTCTCTTACTACTGACCCCTCATCACCTCTCTTCTCCATCACTCATCCTGTCTCTTACTACTGACCCCTCATCACCTCTCTTCTCCATCTCTCATCCTGTCTCTTACTACTGACCCCTCATCACCTCTCTTCTCCATCACTCATCCTGTCTCTTACTACTGACCCCTCATCACCTCTCTTCTCCAGCTCTCATCCTGTCTCTTACTACTGACCCCTCATCAACTCTCTCTCCATCACTCATCCTGTCTCTTACTACTGACCCCTCATCACCTCTCTCTCCATCACTCATCCTGTCTCTTACTACTGACCCCTCATCACCTCTCTTCTCCATCACTCATCCTGTCTCTTACTACTGACCCCTCATCACCTCTCTTCTCCATCACTCATCCTGTCTCTTACTACTGACCCCGCATCACCTCTCTTCTCCAGCTCTCATTCTGTCTCTTACTACTGACCCCTCACCTCTCTCTCCATCACTCATCCTGTCTCTTAGTACTGACCCCTCATCACCTCTCTTCTCCATCACTCATCCTGTCTCTTACTACTGACCCCTCACCTCTCTCTCCATCACTCATCCTGTCTCTTACTACTGACCCCTCACCTCTCTCTCCATCACTCATCCTGTCTCTTACTACTGACCCCTCATCACCTCTCTTCTCCATCACTCATCCTGTCTCTTACTACTGACCCCTCATCACCTCTCTTCTCCATCACTCATCCTGTCTCTTACTACTGACCCCTCATCACCTCTCTTCTCCATCACTCATTCTGTCTCTTACTACTGACCCCTCATCACGTCTCTTCTCCAGCTCTCATCCTGTCTCTTACTACTGACCCCTCATCAACTCTCTCTCCATCACTCATCCTGTCTCTTACTACTGACCCCTCATCACCTCTCATCCTGTCTCTTACTACTGACCCCTCACCTCTCTCTCCATCACTCATCCTGTCTCTTAGTACTGACCCCTCATCACCTCTCTTCTCCATCACTCATCCTGTCTCTTACTACTGACCCCTCATCACCTCTCTTCTCCAGTTCTCATTCTGTCTCTTACTACTGACCCCTCATCACCTCTCTTCTCCATCTCTCATTCTGTCTCTTACTACTGACCCCTCATCACCTCTCTTCTCCATCACTCATCCTGTCTCTTACTACTGACCCCTCATCACCTCTCTTCTCCATCTCTCGTCCTGTCTCTTACTACCACCCCTCATCACCTCTCTTCTCCATCACTCATTCTGTCTCTTACTACTGACCCCTCACCACCTCTCTTCTCCATCACTCATCCTGTCTCTTACCACTGACCCCTCATCACCTCTCTTCTCCATCACTCATCCTGTCTCTTACTACTGACCCCTCACCACCTCTCTTCTCCATCACTCATCCGGTCTCTTAATACTGACCCCTCATCACCTCTCTTCTCCATCACTCATCCTGTCTCTTACTACTGACCCCTCATCACCTCTCTTCTCCATCACTCATCCTGTCTCTTACTACTGACCCCTCATCACCTCTCTTCTCCATCACTCATTCTGTCTCTTACTACTGAACCCTCATCACGTCTCTTCTCCATCTCTCATCCTGTCTCTTACTACTGACCCCTCATCAACTCTCTCTCCATCACTCATCCTGTCTCTTACTACTGACCCCTCATCACCTCTCATCCTGTCTCTTACTACTGACCCCTCACCTCTCTCTCCATCACTCATCCTGTCTCTTAGTACTGACCCCTCATCACCTCTCTTCTCCAGCTCTCATTCTGTCTCTTACTACTGACCCCTCACCTCTCTCTCCATCACTCATCCTGTCTCTTAGTACTGACCACTCATCACCTCTCTTCTCCATCACTCATCCTGTCTCTTACTACTGACCCCTCATCAACTCTCTCTCCATCACTCATCCTGTCTCTTACTACTGACCCCTCATCTCTTCTCTCATCCTGTCTCTTACTCTGACCCCCACCTCTCTCTCCATCACTCATCATGTCTCTTACTACTGACCCCTCATCACCTCTCTTCTCCATCACTCATTCTGTCTCTTACTACTGACCCCTCACCTCTCTTCTCCATCTCTCATCCTGTCTCTTACTACTGACCCCTCATCACCTCTCTTCTCCATCACTCATCCTGTCTCTTACTACTGACCCCTCACCTCTCTCTCCATCACTCATCCTGTCTCTTAGTACTGACCCCTCATCACTCTCTTCTCCATCACTCATCCTGTCTCTTACTACTGACCCCTCACTCTCTCTCCATCCTCATCCTGTCTCTTAGTATGACCCCTCATCACCTCTCTTCTCCATCACTCATCCTGTCTCTTACTACTGACCCCTCATCACCTCTCTTCTCCAGTTCTCATTCTGTCTCTTACTACTGACCCCTCATCACCTCTCTTCTCCATCACTCATCCTGTCTCTTACTACTGACCCCTCATCACCTCTCTTCTCCATCACTCATCCTGTCTCTTACTACTGACCCCTCATCACCTCTCTTCTCCATCTCTCATCCTGTCTCTTACTACACCCTCATCACCTCTCTTCTCCATCACTCATCCTGTCTCTTACTACTGACCCCTCATCACCTCTCTTCTCCATCACTCATCCTGTCTCTTACTACTGACCCTCATCACCTCTCTTCTCCATCACTCATCCTGTCTCTTACTACTGACCCCTCATCACCTCTCTTCTCCATCACTCATCCTGTCTCTTACTACTGACCCTCACCACCTCTCTTCTCCATCACTCATCCTGTCTCTTACTACTGACCCCTCATCACCTCTCTTCTCCATCACTCATCCTGTCTCTTACTACTGACCCCTCATCACCTCTCTTCTCCATCACTCATCCTGTCTCTTACTACTGACCCCTCATCACCTCTCTTCTCCAGCTCTCATCCTGTCTCTTACTACTGACCCCTCATCACCTCTCTTCTCCATCACTCATCCTGTCTCTTACTACTGACCTCATCACCTCTCTTCTCCATCACTCATTCTGTCTCTTACTACTGAACCCTCATCACGTCTCTTCTCCAGCTCTCATCCTGTCTCTTACTACTGACCCCTCATCAACTCTCTCTCCATCACACTTCCTGTCTCTTACTACTGACCCCTCATCACCTCTCATCCTGTCTCTTACTACTGACCCCTCACCTCTCTCTCCATCACTCATCCTGTCTCTTAGTACTGACCCCTCATCACCTCTCTTCTCCAGCTCTCATTCTGTCTCTTACTACTGACCCCTCACCTCTCTCTCCATCACTCATCCTGTCTCTTAGTACTGACCACTCATCACCTCTCTTCTCCATCACTCATCCTGTCTCTTACTACTGACCCCTCATCAACTCTCTCTCCATCACTCATCCTGTCTCTTACTACTGACCCCTCCATCACCTCTCATCCTGTCTCTTACTACTGACCCCTCATCACCTCTCTTCTCCATCACTCATCCTGTCTCTTACTACTGACCCCGCATCACCTCTCTTCTCCAGCTCTCATTCTGTCTCTTACTACTGACCCCTCACCTCTCTCTCCATCACTCATCCTGTCTCTTAGTACTGACCCCTCATCACCTCTCTTCTCCATCACTCATCCTGTCTCTTACTACTGACCCCTCACCTCTCTCTCCATCACTCATCCTGTCTCTTAGTACTGACCCCATCACTCTCTTCTCCATCACTCATCCTGTCTCTTACTACTGACCCCCCTCACCTCTCTCTCCATCCACTCTCATCCTGTCTCTTACTACTGACCCCTCATCACCTCTCTTCTCCATCACTCATCCTGTCTCTTACTACTGACCCCTCATCACCTCTCTTCTCCATCTCACTGTCTCTTACTACTGACCCCTCATCACCTCTCTTCTCCATCTCTCATCCTGTCTCTTACTACTGACCCCTCACCTCTCTTCTCCATCTCTCATCCTGTCTCTTACTACTGACCCCTCATCACCTCTCTTCTCCATCACTCATCCTGTCTTACTACTGACCCCTCTCACCTCTTCTCCATCACTCATCCTGTCTCTTACTACTGACCCCTCATCACCTATCTTCTCCATCACTCATCCTGTCTCTTACTACTGACCCCTCATCACCTCTCTTCTCCATCACTCATCCTGTCTCTTACTACTGACCCCTCATCACCTCTCTTCTCCATCACTCATCCTGTCTCTTACTACTGACCCTCATCACCTCTCTTCTCCATCACTCATCCTGTCTCTTAGTACTGACCCCTCATCACCTCTCTTCTCCATCTCTCATCCTGTCTCTTACTACTGACACCCTCATCACCTCTCTTCTCCATCACTCATCCTGTCTCTTACTACTGACCCCTCACCTCTCTTCTCCATCACTCATCCTGTCTCTTAGTACTGACCCCTCATCACCTCTCTTCTCCATCACTCATCCTGTCTCTTACTACTGACCCCCATCACCTCTCTTCTCCATCACTCATCCTGTCTCTTACTACTGACCCCTCATCACCTCTCTTCTCCATCACTCATCCTGTCTCTTACTACTGACCCCTCATCACCTCTCTTCTCCATCACTCATCCTGTCTCTTACTACTGACCCCTCATCCTCTCTTCTCCATCACTCATCCTGTCTCTTACTACTGACCCCTCATCACCTCTCTTCTCCATCACTCATCCTGTCTCTTACTACTGACCCCTCATCACCTCTCTTCTCCATCACTCATCCTGTCTCTTACTACTGACCCCTCATCACCTCTCTTCTCCAGCTCTCATCCTGTCTCTTACTACTGACCCCTCATCACCTCTCTCTCCATCACTCATCCTGTCTCTTACTACTGACCCCTCATCACCTCTCTTCTCCATCACTCATCCTGTCTCTTACTACTGACCCTCACCTCTCTCTCCATCACTCATCCTGTCTCTTACTACTGACCCCTCATCACCTCTCTTCTCCATCACTCATCCTGTCTCTTACTACTGACCCCTCATCACCTCTCTTCTCCATCACTCATCCTGTCTCTTACTACTGACCCCTCACCTCTCTCTCCATCACTCATCCTGTCTCTTACTACTGACCCCTCATCACCTCTCTTCTCCATCACTCATCCTGTCTCTTACTACTGACCCCTCACCTCTCTCTCCATCACTCATCCTGTCTCTTACTACTGACCCCTCATCACCTCTCTTCTCCATCACTCATCCTGTCTCTTACTACTGACCCCTCATCACCTCTCTTCTCCATCACTCATCCTGTCTCTTACTACTGACCCCTCATCACCTCTCATCCTGTCTCTTACTACTGACCCCTCATCACCTCTCTTCTCCAGTTCTCATTCTGTCTCTTACTACTGACCCCTCATCACCTCTCTTCTCCATCTCTCATTCTGTCTCTTACTACTGACCCCTCATCACCTCTCTTCTCCATCACTCATCCTGTCTCTTACTACTGACCCCTCATCACCTCTCTTCTCCATCTCTCATCCTGTCTCTTACTACTGACCCCTCATCACCTCTCTTCTCCATCACTCATTCTGTCTCTTACTACTGACCCCTCATCACCTCTCTTCTCCATCACTCATCCTGTCTCTTACTACTGACCCCTCATCACCTCTCTTCTCCATCACTCATCCTGTCTCTTACTACTGACCCTCATCACCTCTCTTCTCCATCACTCATCCTGTCTCTTACTACTGACCCCTCATCACCTCTCTTCTGCATCACTCATCCTGTCTCTTACTACTGACCCCTCATCACCTCTCTTCTCCATCACTCATCCTGTCTCTTACTACTGACCCCTCATCACCATCACTCATCCTGTCTCTTACTACTGACCCCGCATCACCTCTCTTCTCCAGCTCTCATTCTGTCTCTTACTACTGACCCCATCACCTCTCTTCTCCATCACTCATCCTGTCTCTTACTACTGACCCCTCATCACCTCTCTTCTCCATCACTCATCCTGTCTCTTACTACTGACCCCTCACCTCTCTCTCCATCACTCATCCTGTCTCTTACTACTGACCCCTCATCACCTCTCTTCTCCATCACTCATCCTGTCTCTTACTACTGACCCCTCACCTCTCTCTCCATCACTCATCCTGTCTCTTAGTACTGACCCCTCATCACCTCTCTTCTCCATCACTCATCCTGTCTCTTACTACTGACCCCTCATCACCTCTCTTCTCCATCACTCATCCTGTCTCTTACTACTGACCCCTCATCACCTCTCTTCTCCATCACTCATCCTGTCTCTTACTACTGACCCTCATCACCTCTCTTCTCCATCACTCATCCTGTCTCTTACTACTGACCCCTCATCACCTCTCTTCTCCATCACTCATCCTGTCTCTTACTACTGACCACCTCTCTCTCCATCACTCATCCTGTCTCCTATGACCCCTCATCACCTCTCTTCTCCATCACTCATCCTGTCTCTTACTACTGACCCCTCATCACCTCTCTCTTCTCTTACTACTGACCCCTCATCACCTCTCTTCTCCAGTCTCTCATCCTGTCTCTTACTACTGACCCCTCATCACCTCTCTTCTCCATCACTCATCCTGTCTCTTACTACTGACCCCTCATCACCTCTCTTCTCCATCACTCATCCTGTCTCTTACTACTGACCCCTCATCACCTCTCTTCTCCATCTCTCATCCTGTCTCTTACTACTGACCCCTCATCACCTCTCTTCTCCATCACTCATTCTGTCTCTTACTACTGACCCCTCATCACCTCTCTTCTCCATCACTCATCCTGTCTCTTACTACTGACCCCTCATCACCTCTCTTCTCCATCACTCATCCTGTCTCTTACTACTGACCCTCATCACCTCTCTTCTCCATCACTCATCCTGTCTCTTACTACTGACCCCTCATCACCTCTCTTCTCCATCACTCATCCTGTCTCTTACTACTGACCCCTCATCACCTCTCTTCTCCATCACTCATCCTGTCTCTTACTACTGACCCTCTCATCTCCATCACTCATCCTGTCTCTTTACTGACCCTCTCTCTTCTCCAGCTCTCATTCTGTCTCTTACTACTGACCCTCATCACCTCTCTTCTCCATCACTCATCCTGTCTCTTACTACTGACCCCTCATCACCTCTCTTCTCCATCACTCATCCTGTCTCTTACTACTGACCCCTCACCTCTCTTCTCCATCACTCATCCTGTCTCTTACTACTGACCCCTCATCACCTCTCTTCTCCATCACTCATCCTGTCTCTTACTACTGACCCCTCACCTCTCTCTCCATCACTCATCCTGTCTCTTAGTACTGACCCCTCATCACCTCTCTTCTCCATCACTCATCCTGTCTCTTACTACTGACCCCTCATCACCTCTCTTCTCCATCTCTCATCCTGTCTCTTACTACTGACCCCTCATCACCTCTCTTCTCCATCACTCATCCTGTCTCTTACTACTGACCCCTCATCACCTCTCTTCTCCATCACTCATCCTGTCTCTTACTACTGACCCCTCATCACCTCTCTTCTCCATCACTCATCCTGTCTCTTACTACTGACCCTCCATCTCTTCTCCATCACTCATCCTGTCTCTTACTACTGACCCCTCATCACCTCTCTTCTCCATCACTCATCCTGTCTTACTACTGACCCTCATCACCTCTCTTCTCCATCACTCATCCTGTCTCTTACTACTGACCCCTCACCTCTCTTCTCCATCACTCATCCTGTCTCTTACTACTGACCCCTCATCACCTCTCTTCTCCATCACTCATCCTGTCTCTTACTACTGACCCTCATCACCTCTCTTCTCCATCACTCATCCTGTCTCTTACTACTGACCCCTCATCACCTCTCTTCTCCATCACTCATCCTGTCTCTTACTACTGACCCCTCATCACCTCTCTTCTCCATCACTCATCCTGTCTCTTACTACTGACCCCCTCATCACCTCTCTTCTCCATCACTCATCCTGTCTCTTACTACTGACCCTCATCACCTCTCTTTCTCCATCTCTCATCCTGTCTCTTACTGACCCTCTCACCTCTCTCCCATCACTCATCCTGTCTCTACTCTCCATCAGTTCTCATCTGTCTCTTACTACTGACCCCTCCACTCTCTTCTCCGTCACTCATCCTGTCTCTTACTACTGACCCCCTCATCATCTCTCTCTCTCTCATCACTCATCCTGTCTCTTACTACTGACCCCTCATCACCTCTCTTCTCCATCACTCATCCTGTCTCTTACTACTGACCCCTCATCACCTCTCTTCTCCATCACTCATCCTGTCTCTTACTACTGACCCCTCATCACCTCTCTTCTCCATCACTCATCCTGTCTCTTACTACTGACCCCTCATCACCTCTCTTCTCCATCACTCATCCTGTCTCTTACTACTGACCCCTCATCACCTCTCTTCTCCATCACTCATTCTGTCTCTTACTACTGACCCCTCATCACCTCTCTTCTCCATCACTCATCCTGTCTCTTACTACTGACCCCTCATCACCTCTCTTCTCCATCACTCATCCTGTCTCTTACTACTGACCCCTCATCACCTCTCTTCTCCATCACTCATCCTGTCTCTTACTACTGACCCCTCATCACCTCTCTCTCCATCACTCATCCTGTCTCTTACTACTGACCCTCATCACCTCTCTTCTCCATCACTCATCCTGTCTCTTACTACCATCACCTCTCTTCTCCACTCATCCTGTCTCTTACTACTGACCCCTCATCCTCTCTTCTCCATCACTCATCCTGTCTCTTACTACTGACCCCTTCACCTCTCTTCTCATCTCTCATCCTGTCTCTTACTACTGACCCCTCATCACCTCTTCTCCATCACTCATCCTGTCTCTTACTACTGACCCCTCATCACCTCTCTTCTCCATCACTCATCCTGTCTCTTACTACTGACCCCTCATCACCTCTCTTCTCCATCACTCATCCTGTCTCTTACTACTGACTCTTCTCCATCTCCCTGTCTCTTACTACTGACCCTCTCACCTCTCTTCTCCATCTCTCATCCTGTCTCTTACTACTGACCCCTCATCACCTCTCTTCTCCATCTCTCATTCTGTCTCTTACTACTGACCCCTCATCACCTCTCTTCTCCATCACTCATCCTGTCTCTTACTACTGACCCCTCATCACCTCTCTTCTCCATCACTCATCCTGTCTCTTACTACTGACCCCTCATCACCTCTCTTCTCCATCACTCATCCTGTCTCTTACTACTGACCCCTCATCACCTCTCTTCTCCATCACTCATCCTGTCTCTTACTACTGACCCCTCATCACCTCTCTTCTCCATCACTCATCCTGTCTCTTACTACTGACCCCTCATCACCTCTCTTCTCCATCACTCATCCTGTCTCTTACTACTGACCCCTCATCACCTCTCTTCTCCAGCTCTCATCCTGTCTCTTACTACTGACCCCTCATCACCTCTCTTCTCCATCACTCATCCTGTCTCTTACTACTGACCCCTCATCACCTCTCTTCTCCATCACTCATCCTGTCTCTTACTACTGACCCCTCATCACCTCTCTTCTCCATCACTCATCTGTCTCTTACTACTGACCCTCATCACCTCTCTTCTCCATCACTCATCCTGTCTCTTACTACTGACCCTCATCACCTCTCTTCTCCATCACTCATCCTGTCTCTTACTACTGACCCCTCATCACCTCTCTTCTCCATCACTCATCCTGTCTCTTACTACTGACCCCTCATCACCTCTCTTCTCCATCACTCATCCTGTCTCTTACTACTGACCCCTCATCACCTCTCTTCTCCATCACTCATCCTGTCTCTTACTACTGACCCCTCATCACCTCTCTTCTCCATCACTCATCCTGTCTCTTACTACTGACCCCTCATCACCTCTCTTCTCCATCACTCATCCTGTCTCTTACTACTGACCCCTCATCTCTTCCTCACTCATCCTGTCTCTTACTACTGACCCCCTCATCACCTCTCTTCTCCAGCTCTCATCCTGTCTCTTACCTGACCCCTCATCACCTCTCTTCTCCATCACTCATCCTGTCTCTTACTACTGACCCTCATCACCTCTCTTCTCCATCACTCATCCTGTCTCTTACTACTGACCCTCATCACCTCTCTTCTCCATCACTCATCCTGTCTCTTACTACTGACCCCTCTCACCTCTCTTCTCCATCACTCATTCTGTCTCTTACTACTGACCCTCATCACCTCTCTTCTCCATCACTCATCCTGTCTCTTACTACTGACCCCTCATCACCTCTCTTCTCCATCACTCATCCTGTCTCTTACTACTGACCCCTCATCACCTCTCTTCTCCATCACTCATCCTGTCTCTTACTACTGACCCTCACCACCTCTCTTCTCCATCACTCATCCTGTCTCTTACTACTGACCCCTCATCACCTCTCTTCTCCTCTCATCCTGTCTCTTACTACTGACCCCTCATCTCTCTCTCATCACTCATCCTGTCTCTACTGACCCCTCATCACCTCTCTTCTCCATCTCTCATCCTGTCTCTTACTACTGACCCCTCATCACCTCTCTTCTCCATCACTCATCCTGTCTCTTACTACTGACCCCTCATCACCTCTCTTCTCCATCACTCATCCTGTCTCTTACTACTGACCCTCATCACCTCTCTTCTCCATCACTCATCCTGTCTCTTACTACTGACCCCTCATCACCTCTCTTCTCCATCACTCATCCTGTCTCTTACTACTGACCCCTCCTCTCTCTCCATCACTCATCCTGTCTCTTACTACTGACCCCTCATCACCTCTCTTCTCCATCACTCATCCTGTCTCTTACTACTGACCCCTCATCACCTCTCTTCTCCATCACTCATCCTGTCTCTTACTACTGACCCCTCATCACCTCTCTTCTCCATCACTCATCCTGTCTCTTACTACTGACCCCTCATCACCTCTCTTCTCCATCACTCATCCTGTCTCTTACTACTGACCCCTCATCACCTCTCTTCTCCATCACTCATCCTGTCTCTTACTACTGACCCCTCACCTCTCTTCTCCATCACTCATCCTGTCTCTTACTACTGACCCCTCATCACCTCTCTTCTCCATCACTCATCCTGTCTCTTACTACTGACCCCTCATCACCTCTCTTCTCCATCACTCATCCTGTCTCTTACTACTGACCCCTCATCACCTCTCTTCTCCATCACTCATCCTGTCTCTTACTACTGACCCCTCATCACCTCTCTTCTCCATCTCTCATCCTGTCTCTTACTACTGACCCCTCATCACCTCTCTTCTCCATCACTCATCCTGTCTCTTACTACTGACCCCTCATCACCTCTCTTCTCCATCACTCATCCTGTCTCTTACTACTGACCCCTCATCACCTCTCTTCTCCATCACTCATCCTGTCTCTTACTACTGACCCCTCATCACCTCTCTTCTCCATCACTCATCCTGTCTCTTACTACTGACCCCTCCACCTCTCTTCTCCATCACTCATCCTGTCTCTTACTACTGACCCCTCATCACCTCTCTTCTCCATCACTCATCCTGTCTTACTCTCTCATCATCACTCATCCTGTCTCTTACTACTGACCCCTCATCACCTCTCTTCTCCATCACTCATCCTGTCTCTTACTACTGACCCTCATCACCTCTCTTCTCCATCACTCATCCTGTCTCTTACTACTGACCCCTCATCACCTCTCTTCTCCATCACTCATCCTGTCTCTTACTACTGACCCCTCATCACCTCTCTTCTCCATCACTCATCCTGTCTCTTACTACTGACCCTCTTCTCCATCACTCATCCTCTTACTACTGACCCCCATCACCTCTCTCTCCATCATCCTGTCTCTTACTACTGACCCCTCATCACCTCTCTTCTCCATCACTCATCCTGTCTCTTACTACTGACCCCTCATCACCTCTCTTCTCCATCACTCATCCTGTCTCTTACTACTGACCCCTCATCACCTCTCTTCTCCATCACTCATCCTGTCTCTTACTACTGACCCCTCATCACCTCTCTTCTCCATCACTCATCCTGTCTCTTACTACTGACCCCTCATCACCTCTCTTCTCCATCTCTCATCCTGTCTCTTACTACTGACCCCTCATCACCTCTCTTCTCCATCACTCATCCTGTCTCTTACTACTGACCCCTCATCACCTCTCTTCTCCATCACTCATCCTGTCTCTTACTACTGACCCTCATCACCTCTCTTCTCCATCACTCATCCTGTCTCTTACTACTGACCCCTCATCACCTCTCTTCTCCATCACTCATCCTGTCTCTTACTACTGACCCCTCATCACCTCTCTTCTCCATCCTCATCCTGTCTCTTACTACTGACCCTCATCACTCTCTCTCCATCTCTCATCCTGTCTCTTACTACTGACCCCCATCACCTCTCTTCTCCATCACTCATCCTGTCTCTTACTATTGACCCTCATCACCTCTCTTCTCCATCACTCATCCTGTCTCTTACTACTGACCCCTCATCACCTCTCTTCTCCATCACTCATCCTGTCTCTTACTACTGACCCCTCATCACCTCTCTTCTCCATCTCTCATCCTGTCTCTTACTACTGACCCCTCATCACCTCTCTTCTCCATCTCTCATCCTGTCTCTTACTACTGACCCCTCATCACCTCTCTTCTCCATCACTCATCCTGTCTCTTACTACTGACCCCTCATCACCTCTCTTCTCCATCACTCATTCTGTCTCTTACTACTGACCCCTCATCACCTCTCTTCTCCATCACTCATCCTGTCTCTTACTACTGACCCCTCATCACCTCTCTTCTCCATCACTCATCCTGTCTCTTACTACTGACCCCTCATCACCTCTCTTCTCCATCACTCATCTGTCTCTTACTACTGTCTCTCTCTCCATCACTCATCCTGTCTCTTACTACTGACCCCTCATCACCTCTCTTCTCCATCACTCATCCTGTCTCTTACTACTGACCCCTCATCACCTCTCTTCTCCATCACTCATCCTGTCTCTTACTACTGACCCCTCATCACCTCTCTTCTCCATCACTCATCTGTCTCTTACTACTGACCCCTCATCACCTCTCTTCTCCATCTCTCATCCTGTCTCTTACTACATGACCCCTCATCACCTCTCTTCTCCATCACTCATCCTGTCTCTTACTACTGACCCCTCATCACCTCTCTTCTCCATCACTCATCCTGTCTCTTACTACTGACCCCTCATCACCTCTCTTCTCCATCACTCATCCTGTCTCTTACTACTGACCCCTCATCACCTCTCTTCTCCATCACTCATCCTGTCTCTTACTACTGACCCCTCATCACCTCTCTTCTCCATCACTCATCCTGTCTCTTACTACTGACCCCTCATCACCTCTCTTCTCCATCTCATCCTGTCTCTTACTACTGACCCCTCATCACCTCTCTTCTCCATCACTCATCCTGTCTCTTACTACTGACCCTCATCACCTCTCTTCTCCATCACTCATCCTGTCTCTTACTACTGACCCCTCCCTCATCCTGTCTCTTACTACTGACCCCTCTCTCTTCTCCATCACTCATCCTGTCTCTTACTACTGACCCCTCATCACCTCTCTTCTCCATCACTCATCCTGTCTCTTACTACTGACCCTCATCACCTCTCTTCTCCATCACTCATCCTGTCTCTTACTACTGACCCTCATCACCTCTCTTCTCCATCACTCATCCTGTCTCTTACTACTGACCCCTCATCACCTCTCTTCTCCATCACTCATCCTGTCTCTTACTACTGACCCCTCATCACCTCTCTTCTCCATCACTCATCCTGTCTCTTACTACTGACCCCTCATCACCTCTCTTCTCCATCACTCATCCTGTCTCTTACTACTGACCCCTCATCACCTCTCTTCTCCATCACTCATCCTGTCTCTTACTACTGACCCTCATCACCTCTCTTCTCCATCACTCATCCTGTCTCTTACTACTGACCCTCATCACCTCTCTTCTCCATCTCTCATCCTGTCTCTTACTACTGACCCCTCATCACCTCTCTTCTCCATCACTCATCCTGTCTCTTACTACTGACCCCTCATCACCTCTCTTCTCCATCACTCATCCTGTCTCTTACTACTGACCCCTCATCACCTCTCTTCTCCATCTCTCATCCTGTCTCTTACTACTGACCCCTCATCACCTCTCTTCTCCATCTCTTTTCTGTCTCTTACTACTGACCCCTCATCACCTCTCTTCTCCATCACTCATCCTGTCTCTTACTACTGACCCCTCATCACCTCTCTTCTCCATCTCTCATTCTGTCTCTTACTACTGACCCCTCATCACCTCTCTTCTCCATCACTCATCCTGTCTCTTACTACTGACCCCTCATCACCTCTCTTCTCCATCACTCATCCTGTCTCTTACTACTGACCCCTCATCACCTCTCTTCTCCATCACTCATCCTGTCTCTTTACTACTGACCCCTCTCTTCTCCATCACTCATCTGTCTCTTACTACTCATCACCTCTCTTCTCCATCTCTCATTCTGTCTCTTACTACTGACCCCTCACCTCTCTCTCCATCACTCATCCTGTCTCTTTCTGACCCCTCATCACCTCTCTTCTCCATCACTCATCCTGTCTCTTACTACTGACCCCTCATCACCTCTCTTCTCCATCACTCATCCTGTCTCTTACTACTGACCCCTCATCACCTCTCTTCTCCATCACTCATCCTGTCTCTTACTACTGACCCTCATCACCTCTCTTCTCCATCACTCATCCTGTCTCTTACTACTGACCCCTCATCACCTCTCTTCTCCATCACTCATCCTGTCTCTTACTACTGACCCCTCATCACCTCTCTTCTCCAGCTCTCATCCTGTCTCTTACTACTGACCCCTCATCACCTCTCTTCTCCATCACTCATCCTGTCTCTTACTACTGACCCCTCATCACCTCTCTTCTCCATCACTCATCCTGTCTCTTACTACTGACCCCTCATCACCTCTCTTCTCCATCACTCATCCTGTCTCTTACTACTGACCCCTCACCTCTCTTCTCCATCACTCATCCTGTCTCTTACTACTGACCCTCATCACCTCTCTTCTCCATCACTCATCCTGTCTCTTACTACTGACCCCTCATCACCTCTCTTCTCCATCTCTCATCCTGTCTCTTACTACTGACCCTCATCACCTCTCTTCTCCATCACTCATCCTGTCTCTTACTACTGACCCCTCATCACCTCTCTTCTCCATCACTCATCCTGTCTCTTACTACTGACCCCTCATCACCTCTCTTCTCCATCTCTCATCCTGTCTCTTACTACTGACCCCTCATCACCTCTCTTCTCCATCACTCATCCTGTCTCTTACTACTGACCCCTCATCACCTCTCTTCTCCATCACTCATCCTGTCTCTTACTACTGACCCTCTCACCTCTCTTCTCCATCACTCATCCTGTCTCTTACCTGACCCCTCATCACCTCTCTTCTCCATCACTCATCCTGTCTCTTACTACTGACCCCTCATCACCTCTCTTCTCCATCACTCATCCTGTCTCTTACTACTGACCCCTCATCACCTCTCTTCTCCATCACTCATCCTGTCTCTTACTACTGACCCTCATCACCTCTCTTCTCCATTCTCATTCTGTCTCTTACTACTGACCCTCTCACCTCTCTTCTCCATCACTCATCCTGTCTCTTACTACTGACCCCTCATCATCTCTCTTCTCCATCACTCATCCTGTCTCTTACTACTGACCCCTCATCACCTCTCTTCTCCATCACTCATCCTGTCTCTTACTACTGACCCCTCATCACCTCTCTTCTCCATCACTCATCCTGTCTCTTACTACTGACCCCTCACCTCTCTTCTCCATCACTCATCCTCTCTACTCTCCACCTCTCTTCTCCATCACTCATCCTGTCTCTTACTACTGACCCCTCATCACCTCTCTTCTCCATCACTCATCCTGTCTCTTACTACTGACCCCTCATCACCTCTCTTCTCCATCACTCATCCTGTCTCTTACTACTGACCCCTCATCACCTCTCTTCTCCATCACTCATCCTGTCTCTTACTACTGACCCCTCATCACCTCTCTTCTCCATCTCTCATCCTGTCTCTTACTACCCACCCCTCATCACCTCTCTTCTCCATCACTCATCCTGTCTCTTACTACTGACCCCTCATCACCTCTCTTCTCCATCACTCATCCTGTCTCTTACTACTGACCCCATCACCTCTCTTCTCCATCACTCATCCTGTCTCTTACTACTGACCCCTCATCACCTCTCTTCTCCATCACTCATCCTGTCTCTTACTACTGACCCCTCATCACCTCTCTTCTCCATCACTCATCCTGTCTCTTACTACTGACCCTCATCACCTCTCTCTCCATCACTCATCCTGTCTCTTACTACTGACCCCTCATCACCTCTCTTCTCCATCACTCATCCTGTCTCTTACTACTGACCCCTCATCACCTCTCTTCTCCATCACTCATCCTGTCTCTTACTACTGACCCCTCATCACCTCTCTTCTCCATCACTCATCCTGTCTCTTACTACTGACCCCTCACCTCTCTTCTCCAGCTCTCATCCTGTCTCTTACTACTGACCCCTCATCACCTCTCTTCTCCATCACTCATCCTGTCTCTTACTACTGACCCCTCATCACCTCTCTTCTCCATCACTCATCCTGTCTCTTACTACTGACCCCTCATCACCTCTCTTCTCCATCTCTCATTCTGTCTCTTACTACTGACCCCTCATCACCTCTCTTCTCCATCACTCATCCTGTCTCTTACTACTGACCCCTCATCACCTCTCTTCTCCATCACTCATCCTGTCTCTTACTACTGACCCCTCATCACCTCTCTTCTCCATCACTCATCCTGTCTCTTACTACTGACCCCTCATCACCTCTCTTCTCCATCACTCATCCTGTCTCTTACTACTGACCCCTCATCACCTCTCTTCTCCATCACTCATCCTGTCTCTTACTACTGACCCTCATCACCTCTCTTCTCCATCACTCATCCTGTCTCTTACTACTGACCCCTCATCACCTCTCTTCTCCATCACTCATCCTGTCTCTTACTACTGACCCCTCATCACCTCTCTTCTCCATCACTCATCCTGTCTCTTACTACTGACCCCTCATCACCTCTCTTCTCATCATTCTGTCTCTTACTACTGACCCCATCATCACTCTCCATCCTCATCCTGTCTCTTACTACTGACCCCTCATCACCTCTCTTCTCCATCACTCATCCTGTCTCTTACTACTGACCCCTCACCTCTCTTCTCCATCACTCATCTTCTCCACTACTGACCCCTCATCACCTCTCTTCTCCATCTCATCCTGTCTCTTACTACTGACCCCTCATCACCTCTCTTCTCCATCACTCATCCTGTCTCTTACTACTGACCCCTCATCACCTCTCTTCTCCATCACTCATCCTGTCTCTTACTACTGACCCCTCATCACCTCTCTTCTCCATCACTCATCCTGTCTCTTACTACTGACCCCTCATCACCTCTCTTCTCCATCACTCATCCTGTCTCTTACTACTGACCCCTCATCACCTCTCTTCTCCATCACTCATCCTGTCTCTTACTACTGACCCCTCATCACCTCTCTTCTCCATCACTCATCCTGTCTCTTACTACTGACCCCTCATCACCTCTCTTCTCCATCACTCATCCTGTCTCTTACTACTGACCCCTCATCACCTCTCTTCTCCATCACTCATCCTGTCTCTTACTACTGACCCCTCATCACCTCTCTTCTCCATCACTCATCCTGTCTCTTACTACTGACCCCTCATCACCTCTCTTCTCCATCACTCATCCTGTCTCTTACTACTGACCCCTCATCACCTCTCTTCTCCATCACTCATCCTGTCTCTTACTACTGACCCCTCATCACCTCTCTTCTCCATCTCATCCTGTCTCTTACTACTGACCCCTCACCTCTCTCATCCTGTCTCTTACTACTGACCCCATCACCTCTCTCTCCATCACTCATCCTGTCTCTTACTACTGACCCTCATCACCTCTCTTCTCCATCACTCATCCTGTCTCTTACTACTGACCCCTCATCACCTCTCTTCTCCATCACTCATTCTCTCTTACTACTGACCCCTCACCTCTCTTCTCCATCACTCATCCTGTCTCTTACTACTGACCCCTCATCACCTCTCTTCTCCATCACTCATCCTGTCTCTTACTACTGACCCCTCATCACCTCTCTCTTCTCCATCACTCATTCCTGTCTCTTACTACTGACCCCTCATCACCTCTCTTCTCCAGCTCTCATCCTGTCTCTTACTACTGACCCCTCATCACCTCTCTTCTCCATCACTCATCCTGTCTCTTACTACTGACCCTCATCACCTCTCTTCTCCATCACTCATCCTGTCTCTTACTACTGACCCCTCACCTCTCTCTCCATCACTCATCCTGTCTCTTACTACTGACCCCTCATCACCTCTCTTCTCCATCACTCATCCTGTCTCTTACTACTGACCCCTCATCACCTCTCTTCTCCATCTCTCATTCTGTCTCTTACTACTGACCCCTCATCACCTCTCTTCTCCATCACTCATCCTGTCTCTTACTACTGACCCCTCATCACCTCTCTTCTCCATCTCTCATTCTGTCTCTTACTACTGACCCTCTCACCTCTCTTCTCCATCACTCATCCTGTCTCTTACTACTGACCCCTCATCACTCTCTTCTCCATCACTCATCCTGTCTCTTACTACTGACCCCTCATCACCTCTCTTCTCCATCACTCATCCTGTCTCTTACTACTGACCCCTCATCACCTCTCTTCTCCATCACTCATCCTGTCTCTTACTACTGACCCCTCATCACCTCTCTTCTCCATCACTCATCCTGTCTCTTACTACTGACCCCTCATCACCTCTCTTCTCCATCACTCATCCTGTCTCTTACTACTGACCCCTCATCACCTCTCTTCTCCATCACTCATCCTGTCTCTTACTACTGACCCCTCATCACCATCACTCATCCTGTCTCTTACTACTGACCCCTCATCACCTCTCTTCTCCATCACTCATCCTGTCTCTTACTACTGACCCCTCATCACCTCTCTTCTCCATCACTCATCCTGTCTCTTACTACTGACCCCTCATCACCTCTCTTCTCCATCACTCATCCTGTCTCTTACTACTGACCCCTCATCACCTCTCTTCTCCATCACTCATCCTGTCTCTTACTACTGACCCCTCATCACCTCTCTTCTCCATCACTCATCCTGTCTCTTACTACTGACCCCTCATCACCTCTCTTCTCCATCTCTCATCCTGTCTCTTACTACTGACCCCTCATCACCTCTCTTCTCCATCACTCATCCTGTCTCTTACTACTGACCCCTCATCACCTCTCTTCTCCATCACTCATCCTGTCTCTTACTACTGACCCCTCATCACCTCTCTTCTCCATCACTCATCCTGTCTCTTACTACTGACCCCTCATCACCTCTCTTCTCCATCACTCATCCTGTCTCTTACTACTGACCCCTCATCACCTCTCTTCTCCATCACTCATCCTGTCTCTTACTACTGACCCCTCATCACCTCTCTTCTCCATCACTCATCCTGTCTCTTACTACTGACCCTCATCACTCTTCTCCATCTCATCCTCCAGACCCCTCTCATCTTCTGTCTCTTACTACTGACCCTCATCACCTCTCTTCTCCATCACTCATCCTGTCTCTTACTACTGACCCCTCATCACCTCTCTTCTCCATCACTCATCCTGTCTCTTACTACTGACCCCTCATCACCTCTCTTCTCCATCACTCATCCTGTCTCTTACTACTGACCCTCATCACCTCTCTTCTCCATCTCCACTCTCATCACCTCTCTTCTCCATCACTCATCCTGTCTCTTACTACTGACCCCTCACCTCTCTTCTCCATCACTCATCCTGTCTCTTACTACTGACCCCTCATCACCTCTCTTCTCCATCACTCATCCTGTCTCTTACTACTGACCCCTCATCCTCTCTTCTCCATCACTCATCCTGTCTCTTACTACTGACCCCTCATCACCTCTCTTCTCCATCACTCATCCTGTCTCTTACTACTGACCCCTCATCCTCTCTCTCCATCACTCATCCTGTCTCTTACTACTGACCCCTCATCACCTCTCTTCTCCATCACTCATCCTGTCTCTTACTACTGACCCCTCATCACCTCTCTTCTCCATCACTCATCCTGTCTCTTACTACTGACCCCTCATCACCTCTCTTCTCCATCACTCATCCTGTCTCTTACTACTGACCCCTCATCACCTCTCTTCTCCATCACTCATCCTGTCTCTTACTACTGACCCCTCACCACCTCTCTTCTCCAGCTCTCATCCTGTCTCTTACTACTGACCCCTCATCACCTCTCTTCTCCATCACTCATCCTGTCTCTTACTACTGACCCCTCATCACCTCTCTTCTCCATCTCTCATCCTGTCTCTTACTACTGACCCCTCATCACCTCTCTTCTCCATCACTCATCCTGTCTCTTACTACTGACCCCTCATCACCTCTCTTCTCCATCACTCATCTGTCTCTTACTACTGACCCCTCATCACCTCTCTCTCCATCACTCATCCTGTCTCTTACTACTGACCCCTCATCACCTCTCTTCTCCATCACTCATCCTGTCTCTTACTACTGACCCCTCATCACCTCTCTTCTCCATCACTCATCCTGTCTCTTACTACTGACCCCTCATCACCTCTCTTCTCCATCACTCATCCTGTCTCTTACTACTGACCCCTCATCACCTCTCTTCTCCATCACTCATCCTGTCTCTTACTACTGACCCTCATCACCTCTCTTCTCCATCACTCATCCTGTCTCTTACTACTGACCCCTCATCACCTCTCTTCTCCATCACTCATCCTGTCTCTTACTACTGACCCCTCATCACCTCTCTTCTCCATCACTCATCCTGTCTCTTACTACTGACCCTCATCACCTCTCTTCTCCATCACTCATCCTGTCTCTTACTACTGACCCCTCATCACCTCTCTTCTCCATCACTCATCCTGTCTCTTACTACTGACCCCTCACCTCTCTTCTCCAGCTCTCATCCTGTCTCTTACTACTGACCCCTCATCACCTCTCTTCTCCATCTCTCATCTGTCTCTTACTACTGACCCCTCATCACCTCTCTTCTCCATCACTCATCCTGTCTCTTACTACTGACCCCTCATCACCTCTCTTCTCCATCTCTCATCCTGTCTCTTACTACTGACCCCTCATCACCTCTCTTCTCCATCACTCATCCTGTCTCTTACTACTGACCCCTCATCACCTCTCTTCTCCATCACTCATCCTGTCTCTTACTACTGACCCCTCATCACCTCTCTTCTCCATCACTCATCCTGTCTCTTACTACTGACCCCTCACCACCTCTCTTCTCCATCACTCATCCTGTCTCTTACTACTGACCCCTCATCACCTCTCTTCTCCATCACTCATCCTGTCTCTTACTACTGACCCCTCATCACCTCTCTTCTCCATCACTCATCCTGTCTCTTACTACTGACCCCTCATCACTCTCTTCTCTCATCTCCATCACTCATCCTGTCTCTTACTACTGACCCCTCATCACCTCTCTTCTCCATCTCTCATTCTGTCTCTTACTACTGACCCCTCACCTCTCTTCTCCATCACTCATCCTGTCTCTTACTACTGACCCCTCATCACCTCTCTTCTCCATCACTCATCCTGTCTCTTACTACTGACCCCTCATCCTCTCTTCTCCATCACTCATCCTGTCTCTTACTACTGACCCCTCATCACCTCTCTTCTCCATCACTCATCCTGTCTCTTACTACTGACCCCTCACCTCTCTTCTCCAGCTCTCATCCTGTCTCTTACTACTGACCCCTCATCACCTCTCTTCTCCATCACTCATCCTGTCTCTTACTACTGACCCCTCATCACCTCTCTTCTCCATCACTCATCCTGTCTCTTACTACTGACCCCTCATCACCTCTCTTCTCCATCACTCATCCTGTCTCTTACTACTGACCCCTCATCACCTCTCTTCTCCATCACTCATCCTGTCTCTTACTACTGACCCCTCATCACCTCTCTTCTCCATCTCTCATCCTGTCTCTTACTACCCACCCCTCATCACCTCTCTTCTCCATCACTCATTCTGTCTCTTACTACTGACCCCTCACCACCTCTCTTCTCCATCACTCATCCTGTCTCTTACTACTGACCCCTCATCACCTCTCTTCTCCATCACTCATCCTGTCTCTTACTACTGACCCCTCATCACCTCTCTTCTCCATCACTCATCCTGTCTCTTACTACTGACCCCTCATCACCTCTCTTCTCCATCACTCATCCTGTCTCTTACTACTGACCCCTCATCACCTCTCTTCTCCATCACTCATCCTGTCTCTTACTGACCCCTGACTCCCTCATCATCCTCTCTTCTAGCTCTCATCACCTGTCTTCTTCTCATTCTGTCCCCTCATCACCTCTCTTCTCCATCACTCATCCTGTCTCTTACTACTGACCCCTCATCACCTCTCTTCTCCATCACTCATCCTGTCTCTTACTACTGACCCCTCATCACCTCTCTTCTCCATCACTCATTCTGTCTCTTACTACTGACCCTCATCACCTCTCTTCTCCATCACTCATCCTGTCTCTTACTACTGACCCCTCATCACCTCTCTTCTCCATCACTCATCCTGTCTCTTACTACTGACCCCTCATCACCTCTCTTCTCCATCACTCATTCTGTCTCTTACTACTGACCCCTCATCACCTCTCTTCTCCATCACTCATCCTGTCTCTTACTACTGACCCCTCATCACCTCTTCTCCATCACTCATCCTGTCTCTTACTACTGACCCCTCATCACCTCTCTTCTCCATCCTCATCCTGTCTCTTACTATGACCCTCTCACCTCTCTTCTCCATCACTCATCCTGTCTCTTACTACTGACCCCTCATCACCTCTCTTCTCCATCACTCATCCTGTCTCTTACTACTGACCCTCATCACCTCTCTTCTCCATCACTCATCCTGTCTCTTACTACTGACCCCTCATCACCTCTCTTCTCCATCACTCATCCTGTCTCTTACTACTGACCCCTCATCACCTCTCTTCTCCATCTCTCATCCTGTCTCTTACTACTGACCCTCATCACCTCTCTTCTCCAGCTCTCATCCTGTCTCTTACTACTGACCCCTCATCACCTCTCTTCTCCATCACTCATCCTGTCTCTTACTACTGACCCCTCATCACCTCTCTTCTCCATCACTCATCCTGTCTCTTACTACTGACCCCTCATCACCTCTCTTCTCCATCACTCATCCTGTCTCTTACTACTGACCCCTCATCACCTCTCTTCTCCATCACTCATCCTGTCTCTTACTACTGACCCCTCATCACCTCTCTTCTCCAGCTCTCATCCTGTCTCTTACTACTGACCCCTCATCACCTCTCTTCTCCATCACTCATCCTGTCTCTTACTACTGACCCCTCATCACCTCTCTTCTCCATCACTCATCCTGTCTCTTACTACTGACCCCATCACCTCTCTTCTCCATCACTCATCCTGTCTCTTAGTACTGACCCCTCATCACCTCTCTTCTCCATCACTCATCCTGTCTCTTACTACTGACCCCTCATCACCTCTCTTCTCCATCACTCATCCTGTCTCTTAGTACTGACCCCTCATCACCTCTCTTCTCCATCACTCATCCTGTCTCTTACTACTGACCCCTCCATCATCATCCTGTCTCTCTCTTCTCCACCTCTCTTCTCCATCATCCTGTCTCTTACTACTGACCCCTCACCTCTCTCTTCTCCATCACTCATCCTGTCTCTTACTACTGACCCCTCATCACCTCTCTTCTCCATCACTCATCCTGTCTCTTACTACTGACCCCTCATCACCTCTCTTCTCCATCACTCATCCTGTCTCTTACTACTGACCCCTCATCACCTCTCTTCTCCATCACTCATCCTGTCTCTTACTACTGACCCCTCATCACCTCTCTTCTCCATCACTCATCCTGTCTCTTACTACTGACCCTCATCACACCTCTCTTCTCCAGCTCTCATTCTGTCTCTTACTACTGACCCTCTCACCTCTCTTCTCCATCACTCATCCTGTCTCTTACTACTGACCCCTCATCACCTCTCTTCTCCATCACTCATCCTGTCTCTTACTACTGACCCCTCATCACCTCTCTTCTCCATCACTCATCCTGTCTCTTACTACTGACCCCTCATCACCTCTCTTCTCCATCACTCATCCTGTCTCTTACTACTGACCCCTCATCACCTCTCTTCTCCATCACTCATCCTGTCTCTTACTACTGACCCCTCATCACCTCTCTTCTCCATCTCTCATTCTGTCTCTTACTACTGACCCCTCATCACCTCTCTTCTCCATCATCCATCCTCTTACTACTGACCCCTCATCACCTCTCTTCTCCATCACTCATCCTGTCTCTTACTACTGACCCCTCATCACCTCTCTTCTCCATCACTCATCCTGTCTCTTACTACTGACCCCTCACCTCTCTTCTCCAGCTCTCATCCTGTCTCTTACTACTGACCCCTCATCACCTCTCTTCTCCATCACTCATCCTGTCTCTTACTACTGACCCCTCATCACCTCTCTTCTCCATCACTCATCCTGTCTCTTACTACTGACCCCTCATCACCTCTCTTCTCCATCACTCATCCTGTCTCTTACTACTGACCCCTCATCACCTCTCTTCTCCATCACTCATCCTGTCTCTTACTACTGACCCCTCATCACCTCTCTTCTCCATCACTCATCCTGTCTCTTACTACTGACCCCTCATCACCTCTCTTCTCCATCACTCATCCTGTCTCTTACTACTGACCCTCATCACCTCTCTTCTCCATCACTCATCCTGTCTCTTACTACTGACCCCTCATCACCTCTCTTCTCCATCACTCATCCTGTCTCTTACTACTGACCCCTCATCACCTCTCTTCTCCATCACTCATCCTGTCTCTTACTACTGACCCCGCATCACCTCTCTTCTCCAGCTCTCATTCTGTCTCTTACTACTGACCCCCTCACCTCTCTTCTCCATCACTCATCCTGTCTCTTACTACTGACCCCATCACCTCTCTTCTCCATCACCATCCTACTTGACCCCTCCACCTCTCTTCTCCATCACTCATCCTGTCTCTTACTACTGACCCCCTCATCACCTCTCTTCTCCATCACTCATCCTGTCTCTTACTACTGACCCTCATCACCTCTCTCTCCATCACTCATCCTGTCTCTTACTACTGACCCCTCATCACCTCTCTTCTCCATCACTCATCCTGTCTCTTACTACTGACCCCTCATCACCTCTCTTCTCCATCACTCATCCTGTCTCTTACTACTGACCCCTCATCACCTCTCTTCTCCATCACTCATCCTGTCTCTTACTACTGACCCCTCATCACCTCTCTTCTCCATCACTCATCCTGTCTCTTACTACTGACCCCTCATCACCTCTCTTCTCCATCACTCATCCTGTCTCTTACTACTGACCCCTCATCACCTCTCTTCTCCATCACTCATCCTGTCTCTTACTACTGACCCCTCATCACCTCTCTTCTCCATCACTCATCTGTCTTTACTACTGACCCCTCATCACCTCTCTTCTCCATCACTCATCCTGTCTCTTACTACTGACCCCTCATCACCTCTCTTCTCCATCTCTCATCCTGTCTCTTACTACTGACCCCTCATCACCTCTCTTCTCCATCACTCATCCTGTCTCTTACTACTGACCCCTCATCACCTCTCTTCTCCATCACTCATCCTGTCTCTTACTACTGACCCCTCATCACCTCTCTTCTCCATCACTCATCCTGTCTCTTACTACTGACCCCTCATCACCTCTCTTCTCCATCACTCATCCTGTCTCTACTACTGATCACCTCTCTCCATCACTCATCCTGTCTCTTACTACTGACCCCTCATCACCTCTCTTCTCCATCACTCATCCTGTCTCTTACTACTGACCCCTCATCACCTCTCTTCTCCATCTCTCATCCTGTCTCTTACTACTGACCCCTCATCACCTCTCTTCTCCATCACTCATCCTGTCTCTTACTACTGACCCCTCATCACCTCTCTTCTCCATCACTCATCCTGTCTCTTACTACTGACCCCTCATCACCTCTCTTCTCCATCACTCATCCTGTCTCTTACTACTGACCCCTCATCACCTCTCTTCTCCATCACTCATCCTGTCTCTTACTACTGACCCCTCATCACCTCTCTTCTCCATCACTCATCCTGTCTCTTACTACTGACCCCTCATCACCTCTCTTCTCCATCACTCATCCTGTCTCTTACTACTGACCCCCTCATCACCTCTCTTCTCCATCACTCATCCTGTCTCTTACTACTGACCCCTCATCACCTCTCTTCTCCATCACTCATCCTGTCTCTTACTACTGACCCCTCATCACCTCTCTTCTCCATCACTCATCCTGTCTCTTACTACTGACCCCTCATCACCTCTCTTCTCCATCACTCCATCACTGTCTCTTACTACTGACCCCTCACCTCTCTTCTCCATCACTCATCCTGTCTCTTACTACTGACCCCTCATCACCTCTCTTCTCCATCACTCATCCTGTCTCTTACTACTGACCCTCATCACCTCTCTTCTCCATCACTCATCCTGTCTCTTACTACTGACCCCTCATCACCTCTCTTCTCCATCTCTCATCCTGTCTCTTACTACTGACCCCTCATCACCTCTCTTCTCCATCTCTCATCCTGTCTCTTACTACTGACCCCTCTCACCTCTCTTCTCCATCTCATCCTGTCTCTTACTACTGACCCCTCCACCTCTCTTCTCCATCACTCATCCTGTCTCTTACTACTGACCCCTCATCACCTCTCTTCTCCATCACTCATCCTGTCTCTTACTACTGACCCCTCATCACCTCTCTTCTCCATCTCTCATCCTGTCTCTTACTACTGACCCCTCATCACCTCTCTTCTCCATCACTCATCCTGTCTCTTACTACTGACCCCTCATCACCTCTCTTCTCCATCACTCATCCTGTCTCTTACTACTGACCCTCATCACCTCTCTTCTCCATCACTCATCCTGTCTCTTACTACTGACCCCTCATCACCTCTCTTCTCCATCACTCATCCTGTCTCTTACTACTGACCCCTCATCACCTCTCTTCTCCATCACTCATCCTGTCTCTTACTACTGACCCCTCATCACCTCTCTTCTCCATCACTCATCCTGTCTCTTACTACTGACCCTCATCACCTCTCTTCTCCATCACTCATCCTGTCTCTTACTACTGACCCCTCATCACCTCTCTTCTCCATCACTCATCCTGTCTCTTACTACTGACCCCTCATCACCTCTCTTCTCCATCACTCATCCTGTCTCTTACTACTGACCCTCATCACCTCTTCTCCATCACTCATCCTGTCTCTTACTACTGACCCCCTCACCTCTCTTCTCCAGCTCACTCATCCTGTCTCTTACTACTGACCCCTCACCTCTCTCTCCATCACTCATCCTGTCTCTTACTACTGACCCCTCATCACCTCTCTTCTCCATCACTCATCCTGTCTCTTACTACTGACCCCTCATCACCTCTCTTCTCCATCACTCATCCTGTCTCTTACTACTGACCCCTCATCACCTCTCTTCTCCATCACTCATCCTGTCTCTTACTACTGACCCCTCATCACCTCTCTTCTCCATCACTCATCCTGTCTCTTACTACTGACCCCTCATCACCTCTCTTCTCCATCACTCATCCTGTCTCTTACTACTGACCCCTCATCACCTCTCTTCTCCAGCTCTCATCCTGTCTCTTACTACTGACCCCTCATCACCTCTCTTCTCCATCACTCATCCTGTCTCTTACTACTGACCCCTCATCACCTCTCTTCTCCATCTCTCATCCTGTCTCTTACTACTGACCCTCATCACCTCTCTTCTCCATCTCATCCTGTCTCTACTACTGACCCCTCATCACCTCTCTTCTCCATCACTCATCCTGTCTCTTACTACTGACCCCTCATCACCTCTCTTCTCCATCACTCATCCTGTCTCTTACTACTGACCCCTCATCACCTCTCTTCTCCATCACTCATCCTGTCTCTTACTACTGACCCCTCATCACCTCTCTTCTCCATCACTCATCCTGTCTCTTACTACTGACCCCTCATCACCTCTCTTCTCCATCACTCATCCTGTCTCTTACTACTGACCCCTCATCACCTCTCTTCTCCATCTCTCATTCTGTCTCTTACTACTGACCCCTCATCACCTCTCTTCTCCATCACTCATCCTGTCTCTTACTACTGACCCCTCATCACCTCTCTTCTCCATCACTCATCCTGTCTCTTACTACTGACCCCTCATCACCTCTCTTCTCCATCACTCATCCTGTCTCTTACTACTGACCCCTCATCACCTCTCTTCTCCATCACTCATCCTGTCTCTTACTACTGACCCCTCATCACCTCTTCTCCATCACTCATCCTGTCTCTACTACTGACCCCTCATCACCTCTCTTCTCCATCACTCATCCTGTCTCTTACTACTGACCCCTCATCACCTCTCTTCTCCATCACTCATCCTGTCTCTTACTACTGACCCCTCATCACCTCTCTTCTCCAGCTCTCATCCTGTCTCTTACTACTGACCCCTCATCACCTCTCTTCTCCATCACTCATCCTGTCTCTTACTACTGACCCTCATCACCTCTCTTCTCCATCACTCATCCTGTCTCTTACTACTGACCCCTCATCACCTCTCTTCTCCATCACTCATCCTGTCTCTTACTACTGACCCCTCATCACCTCTCTTCTCCATCACTCATCCTGTCTCTTACTACTGACCCCTCATCACCTCTCTTCTCCATCTCTCATCCTGTCTCTTACTACTGACCCTCATCACCTCTCTTCTCCATCACTCATCCTGTCTCTTACTACCCCTCTCTGACCCCTCATCACCTCTCTTCTCCATCACTCATCCTGTCTCTTACTACTGACCCTCATCACCTCTCTTCTCCATCACTCATCCTGTCTCTTACTACTGACCCCTCATCACCTCTCTTCTCCATCACTCATCCTGTCTCTTACTACTGACCCTCATCACCTCTCTTCTCCATCACTCATCCTGTCTCTTACTACTGACCCTCATCACCTCTCTTCTCCATCACTCATCCTGTCTCTTACTACTGACCCCTCATCACCTCTCTTCTCCATCACTCATCCTGTCTTACTACTGACCCCTCATCACCTCTCTTCTCCATCACTCATCCTGTCTCTTACTACTGACCCCTCATCACCTCTCTTCTCCATCTCTCATCCTGTCTCTTACTACTGACCCCTCATCACCTCTCTTCTCCATCATCCTGTCTCTTACTACTGACCCCTCATCACCTCTCTTCTCCATCACTCATCCTGTCTCTTACTACTGACCCCTCATCACCTCTCTTCTCCATCACTCATCCTGTCTCTTACTACTGACCCCCATCACCTCTCTTCTCCATCACTCATCCTGTCTCTTACTACTGACCCCTCATCACCCTCTCTTCTCCATCACTCATCCTGTCTCTTACTACTGACCCCTCATCACCTCTCTTCTCCATCACTCATCCTGTCTCTTACTACTGACCCCTCATCACCTCTCTTCTCCATCACTCATCCTGTCTCTTACTACTGACCCCTCATCACCTCTCTTCTCCATCACTCATCCTGTCTCTTACTACTGACCCTCATCACCTCTCTTCTCCATCACTCATCCTGACCCCTCTCACCTCTCTTACTACTGACCCCTCATCACCTCTCTTCTCCATCACTCATCCTGTCTCTTACTACTGACCCCTCATCACCTCTCTTCTCCATCACTCATCCTGTCTCTTACTACTGACCCCTCATCACCTCTCTTCTCCATCACTCATCCTGTCTCTTACTACTGACCCCTCATCACCTCTCTTCTCCATCACTCATCCTGTCTCTTACTACTGACCCTCATCACCTCTCTTCTCCATCACTCATCCTGTCTCTTACTACTGACCCCTCATCACCTCTCTTCTCCATCTCTCATCCTGTCTCTTACTACTGACCCTCATCACCTCTCTTCTCCATCACTCATCCTGTCTCTTACTACTGACCCCTCATCACCTCTCTTCTCCATCACTCATCCTGTCTCTTACTACTGACCCTCATCACCTCTCTTCTCCATCACTCATCCTGTCTCTTACTACTGACCCCTCATCACCTCTCTTCTCCATCACTCATCCTGTCTCTTACTACTGACCCCTCATCACCTCTCTTCTCCATCACTCATCCTGTCTCTTACTACTGACCCCTCATCACCTCTCTTCTCCATCACTCATCCTGTCTCTTACTACTGACCCCTCATCACCTCTCTTCTCCATCTCTCATCCTGTCTCTTACTACTGACCCCTCATCACCTCTCTTCTCCATCACTCATCCTGTCTCTTACTACTGACCCCTCATCACCTCTCTTCTCCATCACTCATCCTGTCTCTTACTACTGACCCCTCATCACCTCTCTTCTCCATCACTCATCCTGTCTCTTACTACTGACCCCTCATCACCTCTCTTCTCCATCACTCATCCTGTCTCTTACTACTGACCCCTCATCACCTCTCTTCTCCATCACTCATCCTGTCTCTTACTACTGACCCTCATCACCTCTCTTCTCCATCACTCATCCTGTCTCTTACTACTGACCCCTCATCACCTCTCTTCTCCATCACTCATCCTGTCTCTTACTACTGACCCCTCATCACCTCTCTTCTCCATCACTCATCCTGTCTCTTACTACTGACCCCTCATCACCTCTCTTCTCCATCACTCATCCTGTCTCTTACTACTGACCCCTCATCACCTCTCTTCTCCATCACTCATCCTGTCTCTTACTACTGACCCCTCATCACCTCTCTTCTCCTCTTCTCTCATCCTGTCTCTTACTACTGACCCCTCATCACCTCTCTTCTCCATCACTCATCCTGTCTCTTACTACTGACCCCTCATCACCTCTCTTCTCCATCACTCATCCTGTCTCTTACTACTGACCCCTCATCACCTCTCTTCTCCATCACTCATCCTGTCTCTTACTACTGACCCTCATCACCTCTCTTCTCCATCTCTCATCCTGTCTCTTACTACTGACCCCTCATCACCTCTCTTCTCCATCACTCATCCTGTCTCTTACTACTGACCCCTCATCACCTCTCTTCTCCATCACTCATCCTGTCTCTTACTACTGACCCCTCATCACCTCTCTTCTCCATCACTCATCCTGTCTCTTACTACTGACCCCTCATCACCTCTCTTCTCCATCACTCATCCTGTCTCTTACTACTGACCCCTCATCACCTCTCTTCTCCATCACTCATCCTGTCTCTTACTACTGACCCCTCATCACCTCTCTTCTCCATCACTCATCCTGTCTCTTACTACTGACCCCTCATCACTCTCTTCTCCATCACTCATCCTGTCTCTTACTACTGACCCCTCATCACCTCTCTTCTCCATCACTCATCCTGTCTCTTACTACTGACCCCTCATCACCTCTCTTCTCCATCACTCATCCTGTCTCTTACTACTGACCCCTCATCACCTCTCTTCTCCATCACTCATCCTGTCTCTTACTACTGAGACCCCTCATCACCTCTCTTCTCCATCACTCATCCTGTCTCTTACTACTGACCCCTCATCACCTCTCTTCTCCATCACTCATCCTGTCTCTTACTACTGACCCCTCATCACCTCTCTTCTCCATCACTCATCCTGTCTCTTACTACTGACCCCTCATCACCTCTCTTCTCCATCACTCATCCTGTCTCTTACTACTGACCCCTCATCACCTCTCTTCTCCATCTCTCATCCTGTCTCTTACTACTGACCCCTCATCACTCTCTTCTCCATCATCACTCATCCTGTCTTACTACTGACCCCTCATCACCTCTCTTCTCCATCACTCATCCTGTCTCTTACTACTGACCCCTCATCACCTCTCTTCTCCATCACTCATCCTGTCTCTTACTACTGACCCCCTCACCTCTCTTCTCCATCACTCATCCTGTCTCTTACTACTGACCCCTCATCACCTCTCTTCTCCATCACTCATCCTGTCTCTTACTACTGACCCCTCATCACCTCTCTTCTCCATCACTCATCCTGTCTCTTACTACTGACCCCTCATCACCTCTCTTCTCCATCACTCATCCTGTCTCTTACTACTGACCCCTCATCACCTCTCTTCTCCATCACCCATCCTGTCTCTTACTACTGACCCCTCATCACCTCTCTTCTCCATCACTCATCCTGTCTCTTACTACTGACCCCTCATCACCTCTCTTCTCCATCACTCATCCTGTCTCTTACTACTGACCCCATCACCTCTCTTCTCCATCACTCATCCTGTCTCTTACTACTGACCCTCATCACCTCTCTTCTCCATCACTCATCCTGTCTCTTACTACTGACCCCTCATCACCTCTCTTCTCCATCACTCATCCTGTCTCTTACTACTGACCCCTCATCACCTCTCTTCTCCATCACTCATCCTGTCTCTTACTACTGACCCCTCATCACCTCTCTTCTCCATCACTCATCCTGTCTCTTACTACTGACCCCTCATCACCTCTCTTCTCCATCACTCATCCTGTCTCTTACTACTGACCCCCTCACCTCTCTTCTCCATCACTCATCCTGTCTCTTACTACTGACCCCCATCACCTCTCTTCTCCATCACTCATCCTGTCTCTTACTACTGACCCCTCATCACCTCTCTTCTCCATCACTCATCCTGTCTCTTACTACTGACCCCCATCACCTCTCTTCTCCATCACTCATCCTGTCTCTTACTGACTGACCCCATCACCTCCTCTTTCTCCATCACTCATCCTGTCTCTTACTACTGACCCCTCATCATCCCTCTCTTCTCCATCACTCATCCTGTCTCTTACTACTGACCCTCATCACCTCTCTTCTCCATCACTCATCCTGTCTCTTACTACTGACCCCTCATCACCTCTCTTCTCCATCACTCATCCTGTCTCTTACTACTGACCCCTCATCACCTCTCTTCTCCATCACTCATCCTGTCTCTTACTACTGACCCCTCATCACCTCTCTTCTCCATCACTCATCCTGTCTCTTACTACTGACCCTCATCACCTCTCTTCTCCATCACTCATCCTGTCTCTTACTACTGACCCCTCATCACCTCTCTTCTCCATCACTCATCCTGTCTCTTACTACTGACCCCTCATCACCTCTCTTCTCCATCACTCATCCTGTCTCTTACTACTGACCCCCTCATCACCTCTCTTCTCCATCACTCATCCTGTCTCTTACTACTGACCCCTCACCTCTCTTCTCCATCACTCATCCTGTCTCTTACTACTGACCCCTCATCACCTCTCTTCTCCATCACTCATCCTGTCTCTTACTACCTCACCCCTCATCACCTCTCTTCTCCATCTCTCATCCTGTCTCTTACTACTGACCCCTCATCACCTCTCTTCTCCATCACTCATCCTGTCTCTTACTACTGACCCCTCATCACCTCTCTTCTCCATCACTCATCCTGTCTCTTACTACTGACCCCTCATCACCTCTCTTCTCCATCACTCATCCTGTCTCTTACTACTGACCCCTCATCACCTCTCTTCTCCATCACTCATCCTGTCTCTTACTACTGACCCCTCATCACCTCTCTTCTCCATCACTCATCCTGTCTCTTACTACTGACCCTCATCACCTCTCTTCTCCATCACTCATCCTGTCTCTTACTACTGACCCCTCACCTCTCTTCTCCATCACTCATCCTGTCTCTTACTACTGACCCCCATCACCTCTCTTCTCCATCACTCATCCTGTCTCTTACTACTGACCCTCATCACCTCTCTTCTCCATCACTCATCCTGTCTCTTACTACTGACCCCTCACCTCTCTTCTCCATCACTCATCCTGTCTCTTACTACTGACCCCTCATCACCTCTCTTCTCCATCACTCATCCTGTCTCTTACTACTGACCCCTCATCACCTCTCTTCTCCATCACTCATCCTGTCTCTTACTACTGACCCCTCATCACCTCTCTTCTCCATCACTCATCCTGTCTCTTACTACTGACCCCTCATCACCTCTCTTCTCCATCACTCATCCTGTCTCTTACTACTGACCCCTCATCATTCCTCTCTTCTCCAGCACTCATCCTGTCTCTTACTACTGACCCCTCATCACCTCTCTTCTCCATCACTCATCCTGTCTCTTACTACTGACCCCTCATCACCTCTCTTCTCCATCACTCATCCTGTCTCTTACTACTGACCCCTCATCACCTCTCTTCTCCATCACTCATCCTGTCTCTTACTACTGACCCCTCACCTCTCTCTCCATCACTCATCCTGTCTCTTACTACTGACCCCTCACCTCTCTTCTCCATCACTCATCCTGTCTCTTACTACTGACCCCTCATCACCTCTCTCTCCATCTCATCCTGTCTCTTACTACTGACCCCCATCACCTCTCTCATCACTCATCTGTCTCTTACTACTCCCTCATCCTGTCCATCACTCATCCTGTCTACTGACCCCTCATCACCTCTCTTCTCCATCACTCATCCTGTCTCTTACTACTGACCCCTCATCACCTCTCTTCTCCATCACTCATCCTGTCTCTTAGTACTGACCCCTCATCACCTCTCTTCTCCATCTCTCATTCTGTCTCTTACTACTGACCCCTCATCACCTCTCTTCTCCATCACTCATCCTGTCTCTTACTACTGATGGGTATAGATGTTGACACACCGGTATGGGTATAGATGTTGACACACCGGTATGGGTATAGGTGTTGACACACCGGTATGGGTATAGATGTTGACACACCGGTATGGGTATAGGTGTTGACACACCGGTATGGGTATAGGTGTTGACACACCGGTATGGGTATAGGTGTTGACACACCGGTATGGGTATAGGTGTTGACACACCGGTATGGGTATAGGTGTTGACACACCGGTATGGGTATAGGTGTTGACACACCGGTATGGGTATAGGTGTTGACACACCGGTATGGGTATAGGTGTTGACACACCGGTATGGGTATAGGTGTTGACACACCGGTATGGGTATAGGTGTTGACACACCGGTATGGGTATAGGTGTTGACACACCGGTATGGGTATAGGTGTTGACACACCGGTATGGGTATAGGTGTTGACACACCGGTATGGGTATAGGTGTTGACACACCGGTATGGGTATAGGTGTTGACACACCGGTATGGGTATAGGTGTTGACACACCGGTATGGGTATAGGTGTTGACACACCGGTATGGGTATAGGTGTTGACACACCGGTATGGGTATAGATGTTGACACACCGGTATGGGTATAGGTGTTGACACACCGGTATGGGTATAGGTGTTGACACACCGGTATGGGTATAGGTGTTGACACACCGGTATGGGTATAGGTGTTGACACACCGGTATGGGTATAGGTGTTGACACACCGGTATGGGTATAGATGTTGACACACCGGTATGGGTATAGATGTTGACACCGGTATGGGTATAGGTGTTGACACACCGGTATGGGTATAGATGTTGACACACCGGTATGGGTATAGGTGTTGACACACCGGTATGGGTATAGGTGTTGACACACCGGTATGGGTATAGGTGTTGACACACCGGTATGGGTATAGGTGTTGACACACCGGTATGGGTATAGGTGTTGACACACCGGTATGGGTATAGGTGTTGACACACCGGTATGGGTATAGATGTTGACACACCGGTATGGGTATAGGTGTTGACACACCGGTATGGGTATAGGTGTTGACACACCGGTATGGGTATAGGTGTTGACACACCGGTATGGGTATAGGTGTTGACACACCGGTATGGGTATAGATGTTGACACACCGGTATGGGTATAGATGTTGACACACCGGTATGGGTATAGATGTTGACACACCGGTATGGGTATAGGTGTTGACACACCGGTATGGGTATAGATGTTGACACACCGGTATGGGTATAGATGTTGACACACCGGTATGGGTATAGATGTTGACACACCGGTATGGGTATAGATGTTGACACACCGGTATGGGTATAGATGTTGACACACCGGTATGGGTATAGATGTTGACACACCGGTATGGGTATAGGTGTTGACACACCGGTATGGGTATAGATGTTGACACACCGGTATGGGTATAGGTGTTGACACACCGGTATGGGTATAGATGTTGACACACCGGTATGGGTATAGATGTTGACACACGGTATGGGTATAGGTGTTGACACACCGGTATGGGTATAGGTGTTGACACACCGGTATGGGTATAGGTGTTGACACACCGGTATGGGTATAGATGTTGACACACCGGTATGGGTATAGGTGTTGACACACCGGTATGGGTATAGGTGTTGACACACCGGTATGGGTATAGATGTTGACACACCGGTATGGGTATAGATGTTGACACACCGGTATGGGTATAGGTGTTGACACACCGGTATGGGTATAGGTGTTGACACACCGGTATGGGTATAGGTGTTGACACACCGGTATGGGTATAGGTGTTGACACACCGGTATGGGTATAGGTGTTGACACACCGGTATGGGTATAGGTGTTGACACACCGGTATGGGTATAGATGTTGACACACCGGTATGGGTATAGGTGTTGACACACCGGTATGGGTATAGGTGTTGACACACCGGTATGGGTATAGGTGTTGACACACCGGTATGGGTATAGGTGTTGACACACCGGTATGGGTATAGGTGTTGACACACCGGTATGGGTATAGATGTTGACACACCGGTATGGGTATAGGTGTTGACACACCGGTATGGATCGAGGGTTGGTACATTGTGCACACAGCATTTTTTAGACTCAAGTCTTTTATTTGTTTGACACATAGATAAAGAAACCACTTACAAAGTGAAGTGGAATAGTAGGTCATAGTTGTCACAGAAGACACGTCTTTGTACTCTAGAGCGTATTCTCTGTTTTAACACCCACTTCCATGTTGCAACGGGGGCTCTCTCTGCGTGTGTGTGTGTGCGCGTGTGCGTGTGTGTGTGTTCGTGGAGAGTCATTTATCTGTATTTGACAGGTATGTAAAGGGATTCTTCAATTTTAACGAGACCGATACATCTCTTCTTGCTGCTTCCCTGTATTCCGCGGTGTGTGTAGGCAGCTAACAGAATGAATGCAAGAAACACCACTCTTATGTATTCTGTACTGCACATTCAATGTTCCCTTTGAGTCAAGCCCTTAGTCCCTATTATTGTTGCCCGGATGTTCCACCCTGGGTTCAGGAAAGGTTGTGAAGACTTCCGGGGTCATGGAATCAACATAATGGAGTGTGTTGCTAGATTATAACACAGTTTGGATTTCTCAGAGGCTGGGCACATGTATCTATCTTCAAATATGTTTTATTTCATTCCTCAAGACATCATTATGCTCTGTGATGTCCAAGCTAGTCTCTCTCGCTCTCTCTATCCTCCTGTCTATATTAAGAATCACACCAAACAATCCATCCATCCAAGGTGTCATTAGTGATGTTTCAGGTAGCTTTAAAAAAAAAAAGACAACGAGACGTGGGCTTTAATCAAATACCATCTTTCCCTACTCTACTCTACCCTACCACATTTACATTTACTACCATCCATCAGAAGCATCCCTTCCCCAAGGGTATATAAGAGCAGGCAAACTCTGACTCCTTTTATCGTGCGCTGTACGTGCCCCATTTCTCACACACCTGAGAGTACTCTCCACCACACAGTAAGAGACTCGCTCGGATCGGTGTTTCTGTGGTGTACCTGTGATAAGAGGTGAAGCCAGGAGCAGGAGACTCACTGGAAAAACAAGCCAACATTTCTAAACACACTATATGGCAGAGGAACTAACCAGCCTGAAGTCAGAGAAAGCTAAAGACTTGGGTTCCTGACCACAACACACTGGAGACAAGGCACCGGTCATTCACTAGTGTAAGAAACATTCATGAAATGACTTTGAGAATGACTTTGTAATACTCTAATTTTATGTTTTGTATTTAATGTTACTTTTGTCTTGCTTTTCTGTGTATTGTTGATTTATTGTATTATATTTAGTATGATGAATTTACACTGCTCTCTGGTGTCTGTGAGATTGCTTATGTTTTTAGGCAGGAGAAAAGTCAACAATATATTTTTTTTAAGAAATAGAGTTGGCCGAGTATAAATAATATTGACAGCAATTTAGCATTTGTTTCATTATACAGGACATTACAAGGTTACAATACACATGTATTTATTCACAGTGCGTACTGATTTCTGGACTGTGTGATGCAAGTGTCAACACATTAACACATTGATGTATAATTCAGTGAGGATATCTAGCGTACTGATAGGGTGTTTGTATGATATGCTACACAATTGGTATAGGAGAAGGTACTGCGTTTATATCCAGTGAAGTAGGAGTTTAAAGTGACCTTCATTTTTTCACTGAGTAAGCACAAAAATCTGACACAACAGGATGCGCAAGATAACAAGCAGAATTAGGTCTGGTGCTTGGGTTTATCCTCACTGGCTATTTGGACAAATCACAATTTCGCAAGGTGTCAGCATCCTTCGAATTTCAGAAGAGGAGGGTACATTTGGACCATAGACTTGAAGCTCTTCGTTCTGGTTCCGATCCTCGTTCTATATCTTCTCTTAACACATATGGACCCAGAACTTAATCAAGTCAATCTGACCAATTACGCAAGACTTTAGTTCTGGGTTAACCAAGATTAAATAGTCAGTGAATATGAATGTACTGTATCACAAGAGAATAAAACACTGTCTTTTCTTCCTATTGGCTGGTTGTGTTGCCTGGCGGGCTCATAGAGTGGGTTTAAGGTATGGCTGGCTTGGCTCCTCCTGCTGCCTCACGCCCTCCTGCTGCTGACCCTAATGGCCATAACTCTGGTGTCCTCTAGCTACCCTCAGCCACGCCTCCGACCCATACACAGGTAAGACTCAGTATCCCAATAACTTGTCCTTTCTCCCTCTAAGGCAGAAGACAGAGTGAATCTCAAGTGTTTCCTCGTTCTTCCTGTCCTGTATATTTCATCTTGTCCATGTCTCCTTCTCAAAATGTCAGAGGTAAACAGGAGAGAGGGATTGAGAACAGGACTTGTCTTCTCTGCCATTTTGAAAAGGAGGCGAGGTGAGACGGTCGAAAGAGGTCATGGGGAACAAGTAAACAATTTTGAAATTAACCCAGATTGTCCATTCTGTTTATCCCTCTTGTCCCCAAAATCAACCCTTTTACTGTTGCAATTTGAGAATACGACACCATGGTAGTGAGATCAATCTTTCTATTGTAGTGAACACAATTGTTCCTAAATGGAAGTTATATCTATAGAAATGGTTCTATCGTTCTCAGTGACATCCATTGTTCCTATATGGAAGTGAGTTCTATCATTCCTGTTATTTTGTCTGCTTCCAGAGGCACCTCTCCAGGCGATCCAGGAGACAAGAGGGAGTATTGGGAGGTTCTCTGGCCCTCCATCTCGCTCCGTGATCGGAGCAAGCAGATGATGTCAGCCCCAGACTTTGGTGCGGCCAAGAGCAAGGCAGAGCTCCTGGGGGAGCAGTGGCTCCCAATGGTGGGCCAGTCGCAGATGGACGAGGACATGGCCAAGGGCTGGCTGGGTGGGTGACTGGGCTCTGCAGGGATCTATCAATGAGAAGAGGAACATCGTGGTGGCAGATGATGCAGCGTTCAGGGAGAAGAGTAAGCTGCTAACCGCCATTTAGAGAAAGAAGTGGCTTAACTCCTATATGCAGAAACTGTTGGTTGTCAACTCCCAGTAGTAATATGACTGCTAAGCCTATACATAACGTACCCTGATTTAAATAAAGTATTCAATATTGTACACTGATTGAAATAATGACATTTTCTTTCCGAATTGAAAAGTCAATAAAGATATTTATATTAATCTTGGCCATGTTCTGTTATAATCTCCACCCGGCACAGCCAGAAGAGGACTGGCCACCCCTCATAGCCTGGTTCCTCTCTAGGTTTTTTCCTAGGTTTTGGTCTTTCTAGGGAGCTTTTCCTAGCCAACGTGCTTCTACATCTGCATTGCTTGCTGTTTGGGGGTTTTAGGCTGGGTTTCTATACAGCACTTTGAGACATCAGCTGATGTAAGAAGGACTTTCTAAATACATTTGATTGATTTATCAGATCTTTGTGTGATGTTTGATGAAGAATAAACTCTGGATATGGAGCATCAGTCGACACAGGATATACATGCATATGTTTATGTAAATATTTTGATCCAGTTGAATTCCTAATTGAAGTAATGAATACGTTGATCCTTCCATGGCGATGGCGCCATCGTTGTACAGCTGTGGGTCTACCATGGGACTGTTCATATGTTGTTAATGAGCCTAAAATAAAACAAATGATTGATCACTGTGTTCATATGGTTATTGTTCCTCCATGGTTCCATTGTGTTTATGTTTTATGTTTTTGTCATATGTAAATTCACTTTTCTGTTTTATCTGATGAACTTAACTGATGGTTTCCTCAGTCTGGTGGAAGGTGCAATACAGTGGTGTGAAACTCATTCCATGGAGGGCCTAGTGTCTGCCGGTTTTTGGTTTTTCCTTTCAATTAAGACCTAGACAACCAGGTGAGGGAAGATTCTTTACGAATTAGTGACCTTAATTCATTAATCAACTACAAGGGAGGAGCGAAAACCTGCAGACACAAGGCACACTGGAATGAGTTTGGTGTAATATACAGCAGGGTTAGTGTTAGTTGTAATTTACTTCTCATAGGGACTGCAACCGGGATGCAACCTGAGGTGGGTTGCAGGGTGCTTGATCTGAAGGTCACTTCCGAATGAGCCGTCATCTACGCAGGAACATTGACTTTAAAAGGTGTAATGTCGACAGGACTCTCCAACGCGCCTCACATTGAATCCTGGCCTGCATTTTGTACATACGTGTGTGTGAGTGTGTGTGTGTGTGTGCGTGTGTGCATCTGTGTCTGTGTGCGTGGGTCTGTGTGCATTTCAGAGTGTGTGTGTGTATGTGTATGTGTACGTGCATGCCTGAGCGTGTGTCTGTGTCTGTGTGTGTGTGCGTTTCCATGTGTGTGCGTGCTAAGAACGTGGACTGCAGATGGTGATCTATTACCTAACACCCAAGTTATGATGTGTTTAAAATGGAATATTTTAATAAACTTACGATGAGAAAATAAATGGGGGTCAAAGCTAAATACACCAGCCTGACCCCATTACTTCTGGTGAGTGGACCATTAATCTGGTGATGCGGCAGACCTGTGATTTACGAGTCTCTCTCTCTCTCTCTCTCTCTCTCTCTCTCTCTCTCTCTCTCTCTCTATATATATATATATACAGTATATAAAGTGTCCCTGTCTCTGTCTGTCTGACTCTCTCTCTCTCTCTCTCTCTCTCTCTCTATATATATATATATATATATATATATATACAGTATATAAAGTTTATTATCATGTTTTACATATACTGTACATATGACAATATAGGCAGACTCGTGGCTATAATAAGTAGAGAGCTGTCATTCAGCAACATGTGTATTTTTATGTATGTGTACATGCGTGCCTGAGCGTGTGTGCGTTTATTTGTGTGTGCGTGTGCGTGCGTTTATTTGTGTGTGTGTGTGTTTATTTGTGTCTGTGTGTGTGTGCGTTTATTTGTGTGTGTGTGTGTGTTTATTTGTGTGTGTGTGTGTGTGTGTGCATTTATTTGTGTGTGTGTGTGTGTGTGTGTGTGTGTGTGTGTGCGTTTATTTTTGTGTGTGTGTGTGTGTGTGTGCGTTTATTTGTGTGTGTGTGTGTGTGTGTGTGTGTGTGTGTGCGTTTATTTGTGTATGTGTGTGTGTGTGCGTTTATTTGTGTGTGTGTGTGCGTTTATTTGTGTGTGTGTGTGTGTGTGTGTGTGTGTGTGTGCGTTTATTTGTGTGTGTGTGTGTGTGTGTGTGTGTGACCCTTTATCTGTGAGTCGGCTGTGTGTGTGTGTGTGTGTGTGCGTTTATTGTGTGTGTGTGTGTGTGTGCGTTTATTTGTGTGTGTGTGTGTGTGTGTGTGTGCGTTTATTTGTGTGTGTGTGCGTTAGACTCCGACCTCCTGTATTGGTTCCTTATTGTCCAGGGGAAGTGTGGTAGATGAACGACAGGGCAACATTTTAATTTCTGGCTCAATAGACATACCAAACGTCTCTCTCTCTCTGTCTCTCTCTCTCTCTCTCTCTCTCTCTCTATATATATATATATATATATACAGTATATAAAGTTTATTATCATGTTTTACATATACTGTACATATGACAATATAGGCAGACTCGTGGCTATAATAAGTAGAGAGCTGTCATTCAGCAACATGTGTATTTTTATGTATGTGTACATGCGTGCCTGAGCGTGTGTGCGTTTATTTCTGTGTGCGTGTGCGTGCGTTTATTTGTGTGTGTGTGTGTTTATTTGTGTCTGTGTGTGTGTGCGTTTATTTGTGTGTGTGTGTGTGTGTGTGTGCGTTTATTTGTGTGTGTGTGTGTGTGTGTGTGCGTTTATTTGTGTGTGTGTGTGTGTGTGTGTGTGTGCGTTTTTTTGTGTGTGTGTGTGTGTGTGCGTTTATTTGTGTGTGTGTGTGTGTGTGTGTGTGTGTGCGTTTATTTGTGTGTGTGTGTGTGTGTGTGTGTGCGTTTATTTGTGTGTGTGTGTGCGTGTGTGTGTGTGTGTGTGTGCGTTTATTTGTGTGTGTGTGTGTGTGTGCGTTTATTTGTGTGTGTGTGTGCGTTTATTTGTGTGTGTGTGCGTTAGACTCCGACCTCCTGTATTGGTTCCTTATTGTCCAGGGGAAGTGTGGTAGATGAACGACAGGGCAACATTTTAATTTCTGGCTAAATAGACATACCCAAACGTCTCTCTCTCTCTCTCTCTCTCTCTCTCTCTCTCTCTCTCTCTCTCTCTATATATATATATATATATATACAGTATATAAAGTTTATTATCATGTTTTACAGTGTCTTGGCCTGATTCTTTCTCGCCCCAGCAGCTGTAGTGCTTCAGGCTCTCTTCCACTTTCACTGGTTGGCCTGCCAGCTGTGCCTCTTTCTCAACAGGCCTGATACTGTACATATGACAATATAGGCAGACTCGTGGCTATAATAAGTAGAGAGCTGTCATTCAGCAACATGTGTATTTTTATGTATGTGTACATGCGTGCCTGAGCGTGTGTGCGTTTATTTCTGTGTGCGTGTGCGTGCGTTTATTTGTGTGTGTGTGTGTTTATTTGTGTCTGTGTGTGTGTGCGTTTATTTGTGTGTGTGTGTGTGTGTGTGTGCGTTTATTTGTGTGTGTGTGTGTGTGTGTGCGTTTATTTGTGTGTGTGTGTGTGTGTGTGCGTTTATTTGTGTGTGTCTGTGTGTGTGTGCGTTTATTTGTGTGTGTGTGTGTGTGCGTTTATTTGTGTGTGTGTGTGTGTGTGTGTGTGCGTTTATTTGTGTATGTGTGTGTGTGTGCGTTTATTTTGTGTGTGTGTGTGTGTGTGTGTGTGCGTTTATTTGTGTGTGTGTGTGTGTGTGCGTTTATTTGTGTGTGTGTGTGCGTGTGTGTGTGTGTGTGTGCGTTTATTTGTGTGTGTGTGTGTGTGTGCGTTTATTTGTGTGTGTGTGTGTGTGTGTGCGTTTATTTGTGTGTGTGTGCGTTAGACTCCGACCTCCTGTATTGGTTCCTTATTGTCCAGGGGAAGTGTGGTAGATGAACGACAGGGCAACATTTTAATTTCTGGCTAAATAGACATACCCAAACGTAATTATTTTCCATGAGATGGCCATAAATAATAACTGGTTATGTTTCATAGTTTTACAAAGGTCTGGAACTCACCTTTCTGGTTAACATGGGAAGACTGAGGTGTACTCACTTTTGAGGACACTAGCTCAAGTACATAGTACAAATATTATATAAATATAGAAAATCTGAGGGGCTTGAAATGACTGAAATGCTTTCTAAATATAATGACAATTAAATTATAAACAACTTACTATAAGATTTGACATTTCTTATCACTGTAAAATAAATATGATCATGCTTAGTGACAGTATAATATTGGCACTATTTCATATAATTGCCAAGAGATCATTTTCCACTTAACGTCCACTGAGCGACGCAGAGACACCATTCAAATGTGTGCAGTCGTTACAACTTCAGTTTTAAGAACAACGTGATTTCGTCCACCTGTGTCCAAGAGAAAGTGGCCTTAGTTCAATTCTTATGAAATCATTTCATATTTGTTCATGTTGAGAGCTCTAAATCCGGCTAAGAGTTTAACAGGAAATCATTCCTTTGTCAGGATAAGCCAGAAGCTATGCAAATATGGGGTCTGAAACCTGACACTGCAATCAGCCCTGCTGGGAGAGTGGGAGTGGAGAGCAGAGAGATGGGGCAAGGTTTGCCAAGTCTAACTTCATTTCTAGAACAATGACCACTCATAACCCGCCCACAAGGCCTGAAAAACTAGCCCCAAAAAATGTTTTGCAGCAAAAGAGGAGTTGCCACATGAGCGAGAAGTAGGCAGCTAGCTAGTGCTGTTAGTTCCTTCCCGCTGGGCACAGGCGTCGTTTCAACGTCTAGTTTTGATTTAAATGTTTTTGAGATGTCAATTAACGTGAATTCAATGTCAAATCAACAAAAAAAATTCACCCTGCATTAGATTTAGGTAAAACACTTGGTGAAAAAATACGAAATTCCCTTAATCCAATCAGTTTTCCACGTTGATTCGAAGTCATCAGATTTAATAGATAACCAGGTTTTGCCCAGTGGGTCGTTCTCACATCACTTGACATGCACGTCATGACACACACACACACACACACACACACACACACACACACACACACACACACACACACACACACACACACACACACACACACACACACACAGACACACACACAGAGACACACACACACACACACACATACACACACAGACACACACACACACACACACACACACACACACACACACACACACACACACACACACACACACACACACACACACACACACACACACACACACACACACACACACACACACACACACACACACACACACACACACACACACACAGACACACACACACACACACAGACACACACACACACACACACACACAGACACACACACACACACACACACACACACACACACACACACACACACACACACACACACACACACACACACACACACACACACACACACACACACACACACACACACACACACACACACACACACACACACACACACAGACACACACACACACACACACACACACACAGACACCCCTCGGCTCCGGCCTTCCCCCTCCCTCCTTCCCCACCACTCTCCCAGCAACAGCCTGCCTCACTGCCTGATAGTCAGCAGCAGCAGGTCACAGTGAAATTAATAGATAGAAAAAAAAGAAGAGAAATGCCATGGCAGCAGCGGGGCAATTTAAAAGTAGCCCGAAAATCTGCATCCCGCGACCAATACAACCACAACATTGTTTTCAAAGTAGCCCAGTTTGCAGGAAAACCGTGGACATAGCAACCCTGGTTGGGACTTTCTTGCAATATAAAACACTGAACCCCAAGACATTCACAGAACGCTTTGTACACCAAAATGTCTGTTGGAACCGGTCCAGAAATGCTCAAAGTCCCCCAAATAGGGATTTAACATCTAAGAGTTAAAGATTAAGGCTTGCCTCTTCATCTGTCCTGTTTGGACATTCGTTCTGTAGTCATCTGCAACAATGTTCATTGGTTATTTTTTGTCTAGGGTCCAAGGGGAAGTGGCCATAGAATCAGAATCAGCTAGAGACCCAGAGACCTGGCCAGCTCTCTGCTCTGCTGTGATAGATAAGTAGACCCAGAATAGCAGAGACTATTATTTATCACCAGAGCCAGTGGTGCTACCTGGCAGACTCACCCAATCGGCAGACTCACCCAATCGGCAGACTCTAAATTGCTTTCTGCAAACCATTGATTCCCCACCATTGATACTGCTTCTCTATTCTACTATATGGTACCCTATACGGTACCCCCTAATTGCTGTAATCTGTTCCCTCTCCTGGCCATGCTACTGTATCACCAGCCCGGGTCGTCTTTTTCATACTCCTGGGCTAAAGCACCCAAACACTCATTTACAGGAACTAAGTAAGAGTTGAGCATCTTATTGTGCATTTTGCATGGTCATGTATAGCCTGGGTCTTGGTACTGTATCGCCTGGGTCTTGGTACTGTATCGCCTGGGTCTTGGTACTGTATAGCCTGGGTCATGGGACTGTATAGCCTGGGTCTTGGTAATGTATAGCCTGGGTCATGGGACTGTAAAGCCTGGGTCATGGGACTGTATAGCCTGGGTCTTGGGACTGTATAGCGCCTGGGTCATGGGACTGTATAGCCTGGGTCTTGGGACTGTATAGCCTGGGTCTTGGGACTGTATAGCCTGGGTCATGGGACTGTATAGCCTGGGTCATGGGACTGTATAGCCTGGGTCATGGGACTGTATAGCCTGGGTCTTGGGACTGTATAGCCTGGGTCATGGGACTGTATAGCCTGGGTCATGGGACTGTATAGCCTGGATCTTGGTAATGTATAGCCAGGAGCACTGGAAACGCGTTCTCTGGAGTGATGAATCACGCTTCACCATCTAAAAGTCCAATGGACGAATCTGGGTTTGGCGGATGCCAGGAGAACGCTACCTGCCCCAATGCATAGTGCCAACAGTAAAGTTTGGTGGAGGAGGAATAATGGTCTGGGGCTGTTTTTCATGGTTCAGGCTAGGGCCCTTAGTTCCAGTGACAGGTCATTTTAATGCTACAGCATACAATTCTAGAAGATTCTGTGCTTCTAACTTTGTGGCAACGGTTTGGGGAAGGCACTTTCCTGTTTCAGCATGACAATGCCCCGTGCACAAAGCGAGGTCCATGCAGAAATGGTTTGTCAAGATCGGTGAGGAACAACTTGACTGGCCTGCACAGAGCCTTGACCTCAACCCCATTGAACACCTTTGGAATTGGAACGCTGACAGCGAGCAAGGCCTAATCGCCCAACATCAGTGCCCGAACTCACTAATGCTCTTGTGGCTGAATAGAAGCAAGTCCCTGCAGCAATATTCCAACATCTAGTGGAAAGCCTTCCCAGAAGAGTGGAGGCTGTTATTGCAGCGAAGGGAGACCAACTCCATATTAATGCACATGATTTTGGAATGAGATGTTTGACGAGCAGGTGTCCACACCCTAGAGTATTCTGTTTCCTCCATTAAAATGATAAGCAAAGACATTGTGTGATTATCTCTCAGATTAACACAGCTATGGTCATTTGAATGGTGTTTGAGAGCTTGGTCTTTGGTGTTTTACGCTAAATATTACGCATGTTTCCTGCCAAAGAGAGAGCACACACACACACACACACACACACACACACACACACACACACACACACACACACACACACACACACACACACACACACACACACACACACACACACACACACACACACACACACACACACACATTGTGTGGGGCTGTGGGCCCTCTTTATTATTCATTCTATATATAGTGCTGAGCTCAGGGAAACAGAGGATTCCAAATCACCTAATGTACAGTGCCCATATTAGGAACAGCCTCTGAGTCACAAGGAGTGAATATAGTCAGAGCCAGTATTCACAAAGTATCTGAGTGCTGAACTACAGTAGGATCAGGTCCCTCATCTTATTCAGTATTATTTATAAGGCAAAATTGATCCAGCACTCCTACTCCTACTCCTACTCCTACTCCTACTCTGAGATGCTTGATACATACGGACTCTGGCGTCTGACACCTCTTTCTTGTAACTCTAAGGATGTCCTAATATGGACACCATTCAGGCAGTCTGGTCTCGTACTTTAAAAACCTCACAATAGCAGGGAAATTGGATCCCCTTCTGAGAGGCTTACACCTAATAAGCAGCTTTACCCATCCTCCATCCCTCCATTAAACACACACACTGCCCCTCTCCCCAGCCCTTTTCCTCCCACTCCCACCCACCCTTCCTCCCATCGTTCTGTTTCTCACTCGCTCCCTGTCTAAATTCTTGCTTCTCTTCCACCCCACCGTCCATCCCTCCCTTTCTTAGTTTCCCTCTAACCATCCTCACTCTGAAATTCTCTCACAGAGTATAGAAGTCCTCAAATGAATGCTGCTTCATTGACAGTGTCTATATATACAGTGGGGAGAACAGGTATTTGATACACTGCCGATTTAGCAGGTTTTCCTACTTACAAAGCATGTAGAGGTCTGTCATTTTTATCATAGGTACACTTCAACTGTGAGAGACGGAATCTAAAACAAAAATCCAGAATAAAAAAAAAAAGTAATTCATTTGCATTTTATTGCATGACATAAATATTTGATACATCAGAAAAGCAGAACTTAATATTTGGTACAGAAACCTTTGTTTGCAATTACAGAGATCATACATTTTCTGTAGTTCTTGACCAGGTTTGCACACACTGCAGCAGGGATTTTGGCCCACTCCTACATACAGACTTTCTCCAGATCCTTCAGGTTTCGGGGCTGTTGCTGGGCAATACGGACTTTCAGCGCCCTCCAAAGATTTTCTATTGCGTTCAGGTCTGGAGACTGGCTAGGCCACTCCATGACCTTGAGATGCGTCTTATGGAGCCACTCCTTAGTTGCCCTGGCTGTGTGTTTCGGGGCGTTGTCATGCTGGAAGACCCAGCCACGACCCATCTTCAATGCTCTTACTGAGGGAAGGAGGTTGTTGGCCAAGATCTCGCGATACATGGCCCCATCCATCCTCCACTCAATACGGAGCAGTCGTCCTGTCCCCTTTGCAGAAAAGCATCCCCAAAAAATGATGTTTCCACCTCCATGCTTCACGGTTGGGATGGTGTTCTTGGGGTTGTACTCATCCTTCTTCTTCCTCCAAACACGGCGAGTGGAGTTTAGATCAAAACACTATTTTTGTCTCATCAGACCACATGACCTTCTCCCATTCCTCCTCTCGATCATCCAGATGGTCATTGGCAAACTTCAGACGGGCCTGGACATGCGCTGGCTTGAGCAGGGGGACCTTGCTTGCGCTGCAGGATTTTAATCCATGAAGGCGTAGTGTGTTACTAATGGTTTTCTTTGAGACTGTGGTCCCTGCTCTCTTCAGGTCATTGACCATTGACCTGCCGTGTAGTTCTGGGCTGATCCCTCACCTTCCTCATGATCATTGATGCCCCACGAGGTGAGATCTTGAATGGAGCCCCAGACCGAGGGTGATTGACCGTCATCTTGAACTTCTTCCATTTTCTAATTATTGCGGCAACAGTTGTTGCCTTCTCACCAAGCCGCTTGCCTATTGTCCTGTAGCCCACCCCAGCCTTGTGCAGGTCTACAATTTTAACCCTGATGTCCTTACACAGCTCTCTGGTCTTGGCCATTGTGGAGAGGTTGGAGTCTGTTTGATTGAGTGTGTGGACAGGTGTCTTTTATACAGGTAACGAGTTCAAACAGGTGCAGTTAATACAGGTAATGAGTGGAGAACAGTAGGGCTTCTTAAAGAAAAACTAACAGGTCTGTGAGAGACGGAATTCTTACTGGTTGGTAGGTGATCAAATACTTATATCATGCAATAAAATGCAAATGAATTACTTAAAAATCATATAATGTGATTTTCTGGATTTTTGTTTTAGATTCCGTCTCTCACAGTTAAAGTGTACATATGATAAAAATTACAGACCACTACATGCTTTGTAAGTAGGAAAACCTTCAAAATCGGCAGTGTATCAAATACTTGTTCTCCCCACTGTATATATATATATATATATATATTGACAGTGTCATCATAGTAAAAATAAAGAAAAACCCTTGAATGAGAAGGTGTGTCCAAACTTTTGACTAGTACTGTCTCTCTCTCTCTCTCTCTCTCTCTCTCTCTCTCTCTCTCTCTCTATATATATATATATATATATATATATATATATATATATATATATATATATACATATATACACTGCTCAAAAAAATTAAGGGAACACTAAAATAACACATCCTAGATCTGAATGAATGAAATATTATTATGAAATACTTTTTTCTTTACATAGTTGAATGTGCTGACAACAAAATCACACAAAAATGATCAATGGAAATCAAATATATCAACCCATGGAGGTCTGGATTTGTAGTCACACTCAAAATTAAAGTGGAAAACCACACTACAGGCTGATCCAACTTTGATGTAATGTCCTTAAAACAAGTCAAAATGAGGCTCAGTAGTGTGTGTGGCCTCCACGTGCCTATATGACCTCCCTACAATGCCTGGGAATGCTCCTGATGAGGTGTCCAGACCTGGACTAAAGCATCCGCCAACTCCTGGACAGTCTGTGGTGCAATGTGGCGTTGGTGGATGGAGCGAGACATGATGTCCCAAATGTGCTCAATTGGATTCAGGTCTGGGGAACGGGCGGGCCAGTCCATAGCATCAATGCCTTCCTCTTGCAGGAACTGCTGACACACTCCAGCCACATGAGGTCTAGCATTGTCTTGCATTAGGAGGAACCCAGGGCCAACCGCACCAGCATATGGTCTCACAAGGGGTCTGAGGATCTCATCTTGGTACCTCATGGCAGTCAGGCTACCTCTAGCGAGCACATGGAGGGCTGTGCGGCCCCCCAAAGAAATGCCACCCCACACCATGACTGACCCACCGCCAAACCGGTCATGCTGGAGGATGTTGCAGGCAGCAGAACGTTCTCCACGGCGTCTCCAGACTCTGTTACGTCTGTCACATGTGCTCAGTGTGAACATGCTTTCATCTGTGAAGAGCACAGGGCGCCAGTGGCGAATTTGCCAATCTTGGTGTTCTCTGGCAAATGGGCTGTAAGCACAACCCCCACCTGTGGACGTCGGGCCCTCATACCACCCTCATGGAGTCTGTTTCTGACCGTTTGAGCAGACACATGCACATTTGTGGCCTGCTGGAGGTCATTTTGCAGGGCTCTGGCAGTGCTCCTCCTGCTCCTCCTTGCACAAAGGCGGAGGTAGCGGTCCTGCTGCTGGGTTGTTGCCCTCCTACGGCCTCCTCCACGTCTCCTGATGTACTGGCCTGTCTCCTGGTAGTGCCTCCATGCTCTGGACACTACGCTGACAGACACATCAAAACTTCTTGCCACAGCTCGCATTGATGTGCCATCCTGGATGAAATGCACTACCTGAGCCACTTGTGTGGGTTGTAGACTCCGTCTCATGCTACCACTAGAGTGAAAGCACCGCCAGCATTCAAACGTGACCAAAACATCAGCCAGGAAGCATAGGAACTGAGAAGTGGTCTGTGGTCACCACCTGCAGAATCACTCCTTTAATGGGGGTGTCTTGCTAATTGCCTATAAATTCCATCTGTTGTCTGTACCATTTGCATAACAGCATGTGAAATTTATTGTCAATCAGTGTTGCTTCCTAAGTGGACAGTTTGATTTCACAGAAGTGTGATTGACTTGGAGTTACATTGTGTTGTTTAAGTGTTCCCTTTATTTTTTGAGCAGTGTATATATATATATATATATATATATATATATATATATATATATAGAGAGAGAGAGAGAGAGAGAGAGAGAGAGAGAGAGAGAGAGCGAGAGAGAGAGTACTAGTCAAAAGTTTGGACACACCTTCTCATTCAAGGGTTTTTCTTTATTTTTACTATTTTCTACATTGTAGAATGATAGTGAAGACATCAAAACTATGAAATAACACATATGGAATTATGTAGTAACCAAATCAAAATGTTATATTTATGTTATATCGTCAAAGTAGCCTTGACGACAGCTTTGCACACTCTTGGCATTCTCTCAACCAGCTTCACGAGGTAGTCACCTGGAATGCGTTTTAATTAACTGGTGTGCCTTGTTAAAAGTTCATTTGTGGAATTTATTTCCTTCATAATGTGTTTGAGACAATCAGTTGTTTTGTGACAAGGTAGGGATGGTATACAGAAGATAGCCCTACTTGGTAAAAGACCAAGTCCATATTATAGCAAGAACAGCTCAAATATGCAAAGAGAAACGACAGTGCATCATTACTTTAAGACATGAAGTTCAGTCAATGCAGAAAATATCAAGAACTTTGAACGTTTCTTCAAGTGCAGTCGCAAAAACCATCAAGCGCTATGATGAAACTGGCTCTCACAAGGACCGCAACAGGAAAGGAAGACCATGAGTTACCTCTGCTGCAGAGGATAAGTTCATTAGAGTTAACTGCACTTTAGATTGCAGCCCAAATAAATGTTTCACAGATTTCAAGTAAAGGACACATCTCAACATCAACTGTTCAGAATAGACTGCGTGAATCAGGCCTTCATGGTCGAATTGAATTAAAGAAACCACTACTAAAGGATTCTAATAATAAGAAGAGACTTGCTTGGGCCAAGCAACACGTGCAATGGACATTAGACCGGTGGAAATCTGTCCTTTGGTCTGATGAGTCCACATTTAGGTTACAATCAGCTCAAACCTGTTCCAACTGTCTTTGTGAGACACAGGGTAGGTGAACAGATGATCTCTGTATGTGTGGTTCCCGCCGTGAAGCATGGAGGAGGAGGTGTGATAGTGTGGGGGTGCTTTGCTGTTGACACTGTCAGTAATTTATTTAGAATTCAAGGCACACTTAATCAGCATGGTTACCACAGCATTCTGCAGCGATATGCCATCCCATCTGGTTTGCGCTTAGTGGGACTATCATTTGTTTTTCAACAGGACAATGACCCAACACACCTCCAGGCTGTGTAAGGGCTATTAGACCAATTAGAGTGATGGAGTGCTGCATCAGATGACCTGGCCTCCACAATCACCAGACCTCAACCCAATTGCAATGGTTTGGGATGAGTTGGACCGCAGAGTGAAGGAAAAGCAGCCAACAAGTATTCAGCGTATGTGGGAACTCCTTCAAGACTGTTGGAAAATAATTCCTCATGAAGCTGGTTGAGAGAATGCCAAGAGTGTGCAAAGCTGTCATCAAGGAAAAGGATGGCTACTTTGAAGAATCTATAATATAAAATATATTTTGATTTGTTTAACACTTTTTTGGTTACTACTATAGTTTTGATGTCTTTGATGTAGAAAATAGTAAAAATCAAGAAAAACCCTTGAATGAGTAGGTGTGTCCAAACTTTTGACTGGTACTGTATATATATTTAAAATAACAAAGAGAATTACAGCATTACACCATCACTTAAAAACATTGTCTTGGAATTACAAAAAATCCCAGTTTGTCAAAAAGGACAAGGAGTTTACAGGAGACCTGGGTTCAAGTACTACTGGAAATCTTAAAAAAAAACGTTTATTGTTTGCTCTAGCCTGCCTGGAGTGCCAGATGGGTGTTGTTTGCAGTCTTGCCATTGGTTCCATTGTGCCAGGCAAGCTCAATCAAGTCCAGATAAAGTATTTTAAATTATTTCGAATAGTATTTGCACCCAGGTCTGGTTACAGGTGGACTATAAGCTCATGTCAGCTGAGTTGGGCTTTGTATCTGAGGTCACCTGTATGTGTCTGTCTGTCTGTCTGTCTGTCTGTCTGTCTGTCTGTCTGTCTGTCTGTCTGTCTGTCTGTCTGTCTGTCTGTCTGTCTGTCTGTCTGTCTGTCTGTCTGTCTGTCTGCTATTCCACCATATAGAAGTATAGAAACACACACAATAGAATAGAAAAACACATCAGTCTTTATCAGAATGATCTCATCAGTTCATCTGGTAGGCTGGCTGGCAAGGCGCTGGGCCGTTTTCCTGAGCTGGAGCGGACTCAGTGAAAGATGTTTCTTTCTGCCACCCCATTGGACGGAAACAGTCTTTTTTGGGGTCATCCTGTGCTCTGAGAAGTCTAGTTCACTCTAGCTGAGCTCTGAGAAGTCTAGTCCAGTCTAGCTTTGCCCAGGGTCAGACACTTGCCACACTTTTCACACTACTAAGCCAAGCTAAGCCAAGCTGTACTGCGCTGGTAGTTGCTGGAAAGCACAGTGTGAAAGAAAATACCCAAGCCATCACAGTATGGATCCGCTCGGCATTACAGTGTGAAAAGGATGTAACTATCCATGGGCAAGGGTCATGTGTCTATGACCTCGGTCGGTGAGGGTTCGTCGGGGAGGCTAGTGGTGGCATTGGGCAAGGTCTGGTTGTGCCCGTGGTTGTGACCCACAGAGTTCCCTTGCTGCAGCTCTAATGCTATACCTGCCATGCTAGGGTCCTGTGGAGGGAACTCCTTCACCTGCCTCCTGTACTCCAGAAACGTACAGGCCTTCGTGGCTATGGCCACCACGTTCTTCCCTATGAAGATTGTGGAAACCCTACTATCCTGGAACAGCACCATGTTGACCCCACGGATCATGATTGTCACTATGTTTATGGTAACAAGACTAAGAACAGGGTACAGCATCATCTTCTGGGGCGAGACGTGCTCCCCCTGGACACTGATCTCAGACAGGGAGACACAGGGCAGGATAAGGAGGAGGATGTAGCAGTAGAAGAACATCAGTCCCTCGGCCCAGATGGGTAGGCCCGTCCGCTGGGGCTCCCACAGGTTGGCCTGGATGTCCAGAACATCCAGCAGGTCCAGGGCCACCCAGAACAGCCTCCCCCGCATGTCCTCCTTCTTCCGGAAGGTTCTCACATACTCCATGCTGTCCAGAGCAACAAGGACCAGGTACAGCCCCGGGACGCACACAGAGAGGAGTAAGGTTAGAGCCTTGCGGGCCACCGTCTCCAGGCTCTTCCTGTCCGCCTTGTAGTTCTAGAAGATATAAGACATTCTTTGTTGTTAATTGTCAGAGAGATATTGAAATGTGTCTTTTTCTGGTTTTCTGTGAATATCCAGCCCTGTCAAATCCCGACTTGAAACTATGAGATCAGGTTGCAGCATCCCCTCCCCGCCACCCAGCCAATACACACATACACACCCCTCGGTTAGCCACAGTGCAGCGTCCCTGGAGCAGTTTAGGGGTGGAGTGTCCTGCTCAAGGGCACAACGAAAGGAGATGGTATCTGGGATACTGATGCCAGCAACACTCCGGTTGCCGGCTGTAATGGGAATATTTAAAATGAATAAAGTTTAGAGTGTTTAACGCAATGTTTAGCATATTTCTGTGTTTTCCCGTTCTGTACTACACATGATTCCAAGTGTTCTGTTTGTAACACTCGGATTGATGGTCACTAGACTAGATGTTATGGATTAAACTCATATCTGTTGATAGTGATTGACTGGAGGTACAAGGACTGAGGACACTGATTATCATTGTATTATGTGAAACACTGTGTGATTCTGTAGCAGCTGACAATCACTGCCTTTTGTGCGGACTTCCTTGAAGCCTCTCTGGCTGGTGTTTACAGTACACTTGGTGCTGTCTGATTAGAATATTAAGAGGCCAGTTAGAGACATTCTATGCATCTGTTCTGGAGGTGTCTCCCTGCATTATTGTAATTAAACTGTATTGGTTTTGAATGACTTTGTCAATGACTGCTCTCCTTTTTGTTCAGCTGGAAATTCCTATTACAGCGGCCCATTGGAACCCTGTCTGCCTACCTGGAAGACGAAGTAGAGTTTGATCTCCAGGACGAAGATGTAGAGGAACCAGAGGATCATGGCATAGCCACGCTTGGCAGTTTTTACCTCGGCCCCGACCCAAACTGCCACATAGCGCAGCACGATGAGGAAACAGATGTCTCCCACCAGCACGATTATGCACACCCCGATCTACAAATACACATCGTACTTTATTTACCTAACATTAAAATCACAACACAGTTTTTACAGTAAAACAATTATATTGAAATAAATGAAAAGCAAACAATTGAAAGGCAATGAAAGAGATGCAAAAAAACTAAGGATGTCAAAACAGTAAAATCACTAATTAAAGGCCAAGTTGAAAACATTTTGTAATTCAAAGCTACAGTCTACGATTGGTACATCTATTTTTGGACTTTTAAATGAATGATAAATAGTTTTATTCTTTTTTGAATCACAGTATATAGCTGTAAAAAAAATGGCCTCTTACCTTCCTGGGCCCTTGGTTCTGCTCTACTAGGTAGGCATCCATAAAGGCCATGCTGGTCATGACCACCATTGTGGTCAGGCACACATGACGCTTGTCTGGCTGCGGCAACACCATGGTGGGTAATTGGGGTTATAGTTCTACTGAACTTCCTGTTGTAGTCCTCCAAAACAAAAGTTGTAGTCCTACTTTACAGTTTGTTCAGGAAGTTATTTTAGGGGCAAAAGTCAAGTATACCATACCAATCCCCACTAGATTAACAGATACATTTGGATTTGTTTATATTATTGAGAAGAATGCACTCCCACTCCTTAGAATAATGCAACGTGTCCTCCATTGATTGGTTTGGAAAAGACAACACTTCTATGACCGAGAGGGTAATGGGACCAATTCAGGTTGGGAGAATTGCAATGATATATTATGGTCTGTTTAAGCCATACAGACTGGTGCATTTCCTCTCTCAGCGCAGTTCCATTGAGTCTGCTGTTCTACTGCTGACATCACGGTCTCACAACACAACTCCATAACCTGGGAATCCCCTCAGTAATAGAGTGAACATAGCAGCTGGGCTTTATTGCTCCATAGGAAAATGACAAAACCACATATCTTCAGTTGTACACTTTGTAGTGGCCGAGTCCTCACGGAAGCAACATGGACTGGCAGAGGACAACAGCAGCAGGACATTTCCTGAGGCAAATGCGTGCGTTTGCTTCAATTGTCCAAACGTATCACTGTGCCTTCACTGTGGGGCTTCTAAAGAGAATCTACTGAGGAGGAGAGAATGGAGTCCCACGCGCTTCTGATCAGACAGACCTCAGAGAGAGTTGTTCCTGTGATGAGTTCTGTACAAATCCACAGTAACTGTTTCTCCTCTTTCAGTCCGTAGAGTCTAGGGAAGAGAGAAGAGAATAAGGGGTTAGTTTAGCCCAATCTGTGCTGTCTAAACTCCTGTGATTACACACTGTTACAGCAGGGGGCAGTAGTATGACTTGGATTCGTGTCATAAAGGGAACCACATACAGAAGACAAGGGATACACACATAAGTGTGTATAACACACACACACACACACACACACACACACACACACACACACACACACACACACACACACACACACACACACACACACACACACACACACACACACACACACACACACACACACACCAAAATATATATATACTGTGAAATTTACATTTAGCTGAATTGCAAATATACTCCTGTGTTAATCCGGCATAGTGGGCTGGCATTGGAAAAACTACAATAAAGGGAAAGGAAAGTAGACTCAATAAACATGCCTATACAACCCCATACCTCCAAAGCTGCCAAACACCTCCATGTTCATTACCTTAAACCATCTCAATATACAGTTACTGTCTCCTCTAGATTCAGACTGTAAAAATAACACTCCCTATTTCCACCATGTAATGTTCTTCAGGTATTCAATATTTCATGCCAGTGGATTTCTTTGACCTTTGCATGATACTGTAAGTGGCTCCCAGCTGCTGTGACTGTAAAGTGAGGTATCTAGGGCTAATTCAGTCACTCTTGGGGGTTGCAAAATCAAGAATTTCCTGCTTATTAAGCGAGGGCTTGCACATTTTACCACACTATATACATTTGTGTGACTGTCCTTGTCTATCAGTGTTTTGTTACTTGTCATGTGTTTTTTTGTGGACCCCAGGACAAATATCTACTATCTGCAAAAGTTAATGGGATCCAACTAAACAAATAACAAACAAATAAATTATTTCTGCATAAAACAGTCAAATCATTGCAATATTATTGCATAAAACAGTAAAATCTTCGCAATATTATTGCATAAAACAGTCAAATCCTTGCAATGGTATTAAATACAACTTATCACAGTACAATAAGAGGGCTCGCAATGTCAACCGCTCACCACACATTTACCTCATAATATGTTTTAATCAAGCCACATATCAACAAACTTTTTCCCTCGGCGGTGCATTTTTGCCCCAAAATATCACAAAGAAATCCTTGAGAAATCGTGGAGACTGTTTATCTCCCAATATAGCTAATGCCTTCAACAGAATAACTAGAATGGAAATCTTATCCATTCTATATATTCTATTTCTGTCTAACAGTCTCCAGGCTGTGCCTAGAACAGCGCTACTGCTGGCTTCCATAGCAACCACAGGCTTCAATTGCGGAAGTGTAATAATACGGGATGATGAGCCTCAAGCAGCGGAGAGCCAGGGCTTTCTGGGAACAGAGAGATTATCACCACAAGCCACTGAGACTAGGATGTGTGCGGAGAGAAGAGGAGAGAGGAGGAGAGGAAAGAAGAGAACAAGAAAGGAGAGGAGAGGAAAGGAGATGAGAGAAGAGGAGGAGAGGAGGAGTAGAAGAGAAAAGAGGAGGAGAGAAGGAAAGGAGAGAGGAGAAGAGGAAAGTAGAGAAGAGCTACAGTATATGTTGTTAGAGAGAATGACAGGAGGTTAGGAGTGTGGGGGTTTTGTGTGGGAGAGAGGAGAGGAGGAGAGGCAGAGGGAAGGAGAGGGACAAGGCTGTGGATTGAGGAGAGGAGGAGAGAGGCTGAGTGCTGTGGGTGAGGAGAGGAGGTATGTAGATGACAGCAACATACAGTATGTGGCTCACAAGGGGGAAAGGGACACACTCTATCTTGTACCTCATTGGAATGTGTTAACACACACACACGTCAAAGGGCTGAGACACGCAAACACACACACGCACACCAGTGGACGCTCCTTAGTGGAGGAAGGACAGGACCGTCCTCCTCAGGGAATTTCAGAAAAATAAAATAGCGAAACATTAAAAAAGTTTTCCTCTTTATTTACAGCTATACTAAATATACTAAATATCACCAAATAATTGATTAAAACACACTGTTTTCCTATGAAAGTCTACAGTAGCCTCAACAGCACTCTGTAGGGTAGCACCATGGTGTAGCCGGAGGACAGTTAGCTTCTGTCCTCCTCTGGGTACATTGACTTCAATACAAAACCTAGGAGGCTCATGGCCACCCCCTTCCATAGACTTACAGAGTAATTATGACAACTTCCAGAGGACGTCCTCCAACCTATCAGAGCTCCTGCAACATGAACTGATATGTTGTCCACCCAATCCAAGGACCAGAGAATGAATCTAGTACTGAAAGCATAAGCTACAGCTAGCAAGTATTGCAGTGCATAAAATGTAGTGTATAGTTGACTCAAAGAGAGAGAAAGACATTAGTTGAACAGTTTTGTACAAATTAATTTATTCTGAAATTAAGGAGGACCAAGCTAATCCAAGTTTATCATTTTAAAAGGCTAATTGATCATTAGAAAACCCTTTTGCAATTATGTTAGAACAGAGCAAACTGGCGCTAACCAGAATAGAAAGCGAAGTGGGAGGCCCCGGTGCACAACTGAGCAAGAGGGCAAGTACATTAGAGTGTCTAATTTGAGAAACAGACGCCTCACGAGTACTCAACTGGCAGCTTCATTAAATAGTACCTGCAAAACACGAGTCTCAATGTCAACAGTGAAGAGGCGACTCCAGGATACTGTCCTTCTAGGCAGATTTGGAAAGAAAAAGCCATATCTCAGACTGGCCAATAAAAATAAAATATTAAGATGGGCAAAATAACACAGACACTGGCCAGCATCCCGGAGTATCCTCTGTCACTGTTGACGTTGAGACTGGTGTTTTGCGGGTACTATTTAATAAAGCTGCCAGTTGAGGACTTGTGAGGCGTCTGTTTCTCAAACTAGACACTCTAATGTACTTGTCCTCTTGCTCAGTTGTGCACCGGGGCCTCCCACTCCTCTTTATATTGTAGTTAGAGCCAATTTGCGCTGTTCTGTGAAGAGAGTAGTACACATCATTTTACGTAGATATTCCATAAAAAATCTGCCGTTTCCAGCTACAAAAGTAATTTACAACATTAACAATGTCTACACTGTATTTATGATCAATTTGATGTTGTTTTAATGGACAAAAAAACAAACAATTCTTTCAAAAACAAGGAAACATCTAAGTGATCCCAAACTTTTGAATGGTAGTGTACTGTATATATTAATGTGAGGATAATTTTCATACTGATAGGCCTGCCTACTGTAGTGTATCCTACTCAAACACCCAGCTCAAACAGAGAGGGATGCTGTGTTAGCTAGCTGGCTATGGCTATCCAACACTGAAACTCTTCCAAGTTAAAGTAAGCTTTTGGTTTTATAAAAGTATTGCCACCTGGGCCTGCCAGTGTAACTGCTAAACTGCTTGCGGTACACTGTACTGCGTTATTGTAGTGGGTTTACTAACGCGTTAGTACTAGTAGCTATGTTAACTATGATGTTCGCTAATATGGTGACAAATATGTAGGCTGTGTGTAGCGGTTAGCGGTCATGGTATGCTTTGGCTTGGAAAGGTTTTTTAGCCTGTTCACAGGCAGCTGTGAAGTCCTGAAGTGAAGGAAAAAGGTAGAGCAAAAGAGCGCAGATGTGAGTGATCATGCTGTTTGAATGTGGCTGCTATGAAAGTGACCTGTGTGTGCTGGTGATCAGGGGTGTATTCATTCTGCCGATTCAGTTGAAAAAGTTTTTTAAATGGAAACAATCGTAACGAAATGGGGATAAACAGTTTGCAACTGTTGGGACTAATGATTACACCCTAGATCAGCTACTGTAGATGCAGGCAAGAGTGTGCAAAGTGGTACTGAATATGTCACTGTGTCACCATGATTACACACAATTTTCTCTCGACCTGTGCACCTTCGTTGTAAGCTTTCATTCGAAAATGTAAGTATCATGTAGTAGCCTAAACCAATTAATGTTACATTGAGCTGAGTGAATGGAATTTGAATGACAGTCATCCAATATGCTGTAATAGAAATAAGGCCATGCTAATCTTAAACAGCACCAACCGCCACTGACGCACACACTCACTCATCTCTTTGATGGCCAGCCCTCAGCTGGAGGAAATGAAAAGGTCATGTGGGTCAGCTTTTGTCTGGTCCCCCATCAAAATGGAGTGTTTCTCTCGCTCCATATTTAGCTGAGACAATGTAAAACCTTGTGCGTTTTAGCCTTTGGGATCAGTTCCATTTCAATACAATCACTTCAGGAAGTAAACTGAAATACTAATTCATTGGAATTTAAATGAAATTGATCCCAAACCATGCTGAGCAGCATTACCTGAATGAAAACCACACATTAATTTGCTAGTAGCTGAACGTCTGTTTTCCTGCTATTGACTTTGTTTCATAACGAATACATTCAAATAAAGCTTGTTTGATGCATGAACACGTATTTCATCACGAAATTGCCTTTTTAATATAATAGGAAAACAACTTTCGGCTGGCCCTGAAATTGGCGTCTGGGGTAATACGGCGTCTGGTTGATTTATCACACTTTGATATTGAGATATTGAGACAAACTCCCATTTGGAGGAGATGACGCTGCAGCTCGCTGTACAGGCTCCTGAACAGTTCTGCTATTTAGTGTGTGCTTTTGTTTACCGTTGTTTTTGTACATAATGTTTCCTCCATCATTTCCTATGACTGAAATCAGAGCAGTGATCACTAACCTTGAATTGGATGAACATTTCTACTTTTCATTTCTACTCCAATGAGTAGGCAGCTCTGGATTATTCCGGACCAGGCCCTAATCCCCGTGACTTGAGAGAGGAAGAGACGGTGCAGGAGAGGCAAGCGAGTGGATATCCTGATGAGACAATGTCGGCAAGTAAATAAACCGCCTCTACCCTCGATTCTTTTGGTGAATGTACAATCACTAGAATACACACCGGAAAAGCTCTGTTCGAGACTATCCTATCACCAGAACCTGAAGAACTGTAACATCCTATGTTTCTCGGAGTCAATGCTGAACAAGAACATGGATAACAGGCATTTAGCTGGTTTTCTATGCATCGTCAATATTGAAAGTCTTCGGTAAGGTTAAGGGGGAGGGGTGTGTATCTTAACAACAGCTGATGCACAATCTCTAATGTTAAGGAAGTCTCAAGTCTTTGCTCGCCTGAGTTAGAATACCTCATGAAAAACTGTAGACCATACTACTATATTTTTTGTAACTGTCTATTTACCACCACAAACCAATACTGGCACTAAGACCCCACTCAACCAGCTGTATAGGCGCCATAAGCAAAAAAGAAAATGCACATCTAGAGGCAGCACTCCTAGGGGCCAGGGACTTTAATGCAGGGAACCTGAAATCTGTTTTGACTCATTTTTAGCAGGAAGTCACCTGTGCAACTAGAGAAGATAAAACTCTAGATACTCACTGAAACGTATATAAAGCTCTTCCTTGCCATCACTTTGGCAAATCTGACCATAATGCTATCCTTCTGTTTCCTGCTTACCATTACAGGAATACAAGTAAGACTTTTAAACAGGTTCAAACATTCAAAAGCCGGATTACCAGGAAGCATACTTAGGGCATGCACTGACCAGCTGGCAAGTTTCTTCACTGACATTTTCAACCTCTCCCTGAACCAGTCTGTAATACCTACATGTTTCAAGCAGACCACTTTAGTCCCTGTGCCCAAAAATGCCAAGGTAACCTGTCTAAACAACTATTACCCCGTAGCACTCACATCTGTAGCCATGAAATGCTTTGAAAGGCTGGTGATGGCTCACATCAACACCTCTGCAACTGTATCCTGGACTTCCTGACGGGCCGCCCCCAGGTGGTGACGGTAGGCAATAACACATCCGCCATGCTGACCCTCAACACGGGGGCCCCTCAGGGGTGCATGCTTAGTCCCCTCCTGTACTCCCTGTTCACCCACAACTGCATATCCGCGCACAACTCCAGCACCATCAGTAAGTTTGTTGACGACACGACAGTGATTGGCCTGATCACAGACAACGATGAGACAGCCTATAGGGAGGAGGGCAATGACCTGGCTGTGTGGTGCCAGGGCTTCAAACTCTCCCTTAACGTCAGCAAGTTAAAGGAGCTGATGGTGAACTACAGGAAATGACGGGGATGTAGTGGAGCGGGCGAGAGTTTCATGTTCCTCAGTGTCCACATCACTAAGGAATCATCATGGTCAACACACACCAACACAGTCGCGAATAAGGCACGACAAAGCCTCTTCCGCATCAGGAGACTGAAAGGAGTTGTCATGGGCCCTCAGATCCTAAAAAATATTACAGCTGCACCATTGAGACTGGCTGCATCCACCGTTTGGTATGGCAACTGCTTGGCATCTGACTGCAAGGTGCTACATATGGTAGTGTGTATGGTCCAGTACATCATTGGAGCCGAGCTCCCTGCCATCCAGGACATCTATGCCAGGCAGTGTCAGAGGGAGGCCCTAAAAATGGTCTAACTCCAGATACAAAAGTTGTGGACTGTCCTCTTTGCTACCACACAGCAAGCGGTACCGATGCACCAAATCTGAAACCAACAGGACCCTGAGCAGCCATAAAACTGCTAAATTGTTAGTTAATTAGTTAACAAAAACTACTCAGACTGTTGAGCCTTTTTGCAATAACTCTTTTGACTCACATACACTGCTGCTACTGTTTATTATCTATCTTGTTGCCTAGTCACTTTATCACTACCTATATGTACATACAGTATATACTTGAATTACCTCATACCCCTGCACATCGACTCTGTACTGGTATATGTGTAAATAGATAGCGAAGTTATCGTTACTCATTGTGTATTTATTCCTTTGTAACGCTCGTCTGTGGTGGAAGAAAGTGAGGACCAATGCGCAGCGTGGTAAGTGTTCATATTTTTAATAACGTAATGAACACTGAACAAAAACAAATAAAACAACAAACGAACAGTCCTGTATGGTGCAGAAAAAACACTGAACAGAAAATAATCACCCACACCACACAGGTGGGAAAAGGCTACCTAAGTATGATTCTCAATCAGAGACAGCTAACGACACCTCTCTGAGCGCCATACCAGGCCAAACACAAAAACACCACATAGAAAATGGAACATAGACAACAAAGACATAACAAAGGAACTAAGGTCAGAACGTGATATCCTTTAGTAATTATTTCTAAATATTTCTCTGCATTGTTGGGAAGAGCCCATAAGTAAGCATTTCACTGTTAATCTACACCTGTTGTTTACGAAGCATGTGACAAATAACATTTGATTTGATTTGTATTTGACATTAAAGAATGGTCACTCAGACATGCAAACATAATAAGAAAGGCAACACACAGGCACAAATGAAAGCATGCATGCACGAGGGCTGTTAAGCTGAGGCTTTAAATCAACAGTTTAATTAAAATGGCAGAACACATGGGACCAGCGAGAGGCTGTGGCGTTGCAGTACAGAGCAGAGCACTGAGGTAGCGGTATGTGGTATTTTATTAGGATCCCCATTAACTGTTGCGAAAGCAGCAGCTACTCTTCCCGGGGTTCACACAAAACATGAAACATGACATACACCAGGTTTGCTGTACATTTGAGCAATATGAGATGGAAGGGAGTTCCGTGCCTTAATGGCTCTATAAAACACTGTACACCTTTTTCAATTTGTTCTGGATTTGAGCCTTTTAGCCACTCCTTTTTCTTAATCTCTTTCAACCATACGGTTTTTAAATTCCTTATTAATCCATGGAGCCTTAACAGTTCTAACAGTCAGTTTCTTAACAGGTGCATGTTTATCAATAATTGGAAGAAGCAATATCATAAATGCATCAAGTGCAGCGGCTGGATGTTCCTTATTAATCACATCAGACCAACACATATTTTTAACATCATCCACATAAGAGTCACAGCAAAATCTCTTTACACTATTTTAGGGGCAGCATTCGCAACTTTGGCTTTCCTGGATATAGCCACTATATTGGTATTACTGCATCCAATGGGTACGGATACAGCGTCAGAACAAAGTTCTACAGTATTAGTAAAAATGTGATTGATACATGTGGATGATCTTGTTCCTGAAGTGTTTGTAAACACCATTTTAGGTTGATTAATAACCTGAACCAGATTACAGGCACTGGTTACAGTAAGAAGCTTCCTCTGAGCGGACATCTTGTTGAAAACCAGTCAATATTCAGGTCCCCAAGAAAGTAGACCTCACAAGCATTTCACACATATTATTTAGATACTTACTGTTAGCACTTGGTGACCTATAGCAACACCCCAAAAGAAAAGGCTTTAGATGTGCCAAGTAAACCTGCAACCACAACACATTACATAAGATCTTCTCTAAGCATTACAGAGATATGGGTCTGAATATATACAGCAATACCTCCCCCATAAGCATTTACATCTCTTCTGTAGATGTTATATCCTTGTATTGCTACTGCTGTGTCATCAAACTATTAACTAAGTGAGTACAGAAATGGCTGTTTTCATCCCTTTCCTCGTTAGCTTATCAGAGATAGACATAATAAGGAAAACAGCAAACAAAACAATAAAGAATAAAACACATTCACCACTCCATTAATCAGTTGACGTTGAAGCAACGAACCCATAGGCTTGGCTCTCTCATCCCTTCCAGGCTTTTGGGAGGGAGGGTGGACAATAAGCCTATCAAAGCAGATGTAAGCAATGTCCCCACACACTCTGGTAGCTTTCATGGGTGGGATAAGTTCTTTCCTATTCTGGCGCACGGCTTCTGAATAGTCCTCCTTGAGGAAGATATACGTTTCTCTCAAGTTCTTCGCTCTTTCCAGAACAGCTACCTTGTCATTGAACCTTAGGAACTTGGCCACTATCGGCCTAGGCCTGTGTGCACTTTCCACCTCTATCTTCCTGTGGTCCATCTTCCATTTCTCCAAGATAATTTCCCTCACTTTGTCTGAAGACTCCGTCCAGGTCTTGTGGAGATTCTGCAATTCCGTCCACAACCATGTTGTTCAGCCTTGATTGTCCCTCGAGATAATCTGATTTCTCCATCATTATTATCATGGATTCACATACAGAACGGATGTCCTCTCTCAATGACTTACAGATAGCTGTCATCTTGCCGTTCTCCTGTTTCAACTCATGGAGCTGACCCTGGGAGAACTGCAAACTGTTCTTCGGGTCCTGGACCTCTAAGGTCAGGTCATCCATTTTTTAAATTAGTTTTAACTCCACCAGTATTTGGACAAAACACTTGAAGCAATTTTTTTGTTTCTAATAACTGCACGTAAAACTATTTTTGTTTGTTTAAAAGATCCTTCACCTGTGATAGAGAGACGCCACTTTCCTCAACGGTACTCAACGGTACTCATTCCGCGTTCAACAGGAAGTGATGTGTCCAGTAGCAGCCCATACCATTGCATATGGAGTTTTCTTCATCAACAAACTAGAACAAGAAAACGTGTGTATGTGTTTGTGTAGTCTCATCTGTGATCTATGCTATTTAATTTAAAAAATCACCAGCCAGTTTATTTTATTTATTTATTAAAAAGATAGTACAGTATTTCCACTTCTAAAGGCTTCCACATGCAAATGAAGAACCAACTAGACAGCTTCTCTACACAAACATCGTTCCTTAAACTGTTTACATTAGGGATGATTTGCATTCTACGTTACACCTCAGATATTCACACATTTTCGATGAGCACATAACTCTAAATTCTACCGCTCTAAAAACATATTTAGATGGTAAATTATACACTGTCTGGCATAAGAGGGCAGTCTGTAGTGAAGCCCTATCTGAGCTGTTAATTACTTAATCATGCTACTTGAGAAATCTTTCCACAAAGAAAGCTTGACCTCATTAGGTGGTCAGTGATGTAGAATGTTAGCCTGGGCGCGAGACCTGTTTGTGCTTTCATTCCACTCCTTGCCACTTCTTGTCATATGTCAAACATGAGTGGAATGATTATAATCGTGCCGTTTGGCTCGACTATAGTATGCATTGGTTGAAGCTCAATGTTAAATTAAAATCTCCCTACCATCATATGTAAGTCAATATGACACCAATGTCGATGACAATTTGCAAATCAACTTGATTGGTGGTACAAAACACACTCCCCACCGGTTGTCATGATCCGTCCAGCCGTTACCAACAATCATTATATCATATTTTTGACAGGGTTGTTAGCACTAGGGTCATCAGACAATTTTTTTACCCAAACCTAGCTCAAATTCTAGACATCGGATTAAAATGAGTTAGAGCGTCCATAAAGTGACCATTAGACTTAGATCAATTTGGACTGTAACGTCTACTCCTGCTCCCCCGTTTTAAGAAGCTAGGCATATGTCACTACTTCACAGGAGAGTCATTTGAAAGTAAATACTTTTTAAAAATAAAAAATTCCTTCTGGAACATGTGAACTTTCATGTGCCTTAATAACAAACTTGTATCACATCTGTAAATGTGAATTAAATCATTAAATTACAAGCATAGTTGGTTTAGCCATGGAAAAAGGCAGGAACCTTCCCATTACCCATGATTGGCTGGCTAGCTTTTTTTTTGTGGAAGGTACTACGCAGTGCACAGACCCGCTCATGCACTCAATGTTGTCGAGATACGTCAAGTTTCTATAAGGGCACAAGACGAGACCCATATGCAGACACAGGAGGCAGATGGTTTAGCTCCGATATTTATTATAACACAAGGGGTAGGCAAAAGGAAGTTTGGGTACAAGCGAGAGTTCATAAACCAGGTCAGAGTCCAAACAGTACAGGGCATTAGCCAGTCTCGAGGTCAGGACAGGCAGGGTTTCAGTAACCAGGTCCAAGTCCAAACAGTACAAGGCGTCAGGCAGGCTCGAGGTCAGGGCAGGAAGAATGGTCAGGCAGGCGGGTTTGGTGTCAGGACAGGCAATGGTCAAAACCAGTAGGACGAGGAAAAACAGAGACTAGGAAAATAGCAGCTAGGAGATAAACGCTGGTTGACTTGGCAAACAAGACGAACTGGCACAGAGAAACAGAAAACACAGGGATAAATACACCGGGGATGATGAGCGACACCTGGAGGGTGTGGAGACAAGCACAAGGACGGTTGAAATGGATCAGGGCATGACCGTTTCCTGTTAAGCCTATTTGGCAGGGAAACTGTGAAGCCAGCTGTAAAGTATTTTATTAAAGTCAATACAATATTCTGCCACACATGAACACATTTAATTTAGGCCATAACTGAATCAATTTCTGTAGACTATACAGTATATACACTATTCTGGCCATATAAACTCATTTGTAAATTATACAATATTTGTAGCCATACCTAATTGAATGAAAAGCAGTTAACATACACATTTAATTACAGACTCATGAACAAAATCATAGTTAACATACACAACATTGTTTTACTTTTTTTTAACAATCCATAAATACAATCATGCCTACATGTTGCTTCAGCTTCCCCAGCGCTTCATATCTTCCCAAGGAAACTAAATGTATTGTAGCCTCATGCAGACAAAAAAGTAGAGGAGGAAGGAGTTCACTTCTGCCGTAGTGCTCACGGTAAAATATTATGTGTTGTGGCAGTACGTTCGTATTGGCTGAGATAATGGATGGGCTGGACATACCGAGAGATGAGTTTGCATTGGTCTGCTATGTAGCATGCTTCAGTCTATAACTTGACCTGCTCAGTAGATAATCTTTTCTACCGCAGCTTTTTTGAAAGATATGATGGAAAACTGCAAAAGTGTTGCTACTGCTCTCAACATTGCTGCCCTGAATTTAATAAGTGCTATCGACAAAGATCTGTGGGAAAAAGTTGTGATGGACTACTTTCTGGAGGAAGATCGTGCCATGCTGACTCTCTCTGACTCTGAATGAATCAGATGAGGAAATTCCTGATTTAGGTTAAAACATTTAGGTTAAAACATTGCAGAGTCTTCTGATGACAGTGATGTGGAAAAAAATAGCACAGAAGAAGAAGTTGACCGAGTTTTGAAATCAGTGGAATGCCCGATGGAAGCAGAGTTTGATTGCAAATGTGGAAGGAGTCGAAAAGAGAACACAGAAGGCTGTTGTATAAAACACCTGTCTCCGGATTACATCTTTAAACTAAGGGCAACCATGGCATCCATGACAATGAGGGAGAAGCGATCATCCATGTATACGTGCAAGAGATTAGCTACATTTTCAGATATATGTTTCTAATTTGATCAGAAAGTCGTTTTCATTGCAAGTTAAAAATGTACTGTTAGCTAGCTAGCTAATGTTAGCTGGCCGGCTCGCTGGCTAACATTACGGGTATGATCTGTATGTATGATTTTTTTTACCAAGCAAAATAAAAAAAAATTATGTCAGTACTGAGTGATTGAACAAAACATTTTGGAACCAACGCGTGCTGTCATCACCACTGTCCATTTAAAGAGAGTGTCAAGCGGACGTATATATAACAGGGTTCATAGCGTAACATTTATCATCACCGCCCTGGGATTTGAAGGTCCTGGGTTTGTCTACCGTAGGGGATATTTTGAACATTCTCTTTCAAAATACATGTAATATTATTTGTATTTCAGAAAACCATTTTCATTGCTAGTTATAGCCTAATGTTAACTAGATAGCTAACATAACATCGAACCTAGTTGATTAGCTTTAGCTACCTGCAGATTCATGCATTGTGGCTAGCTATGACAATAGGTTTGTATAGGTTGGGATCAAGGTTCATTGTTTAGCTCATTCTGTTTAGCACATGGCCTTACATGTGAATCCTTAAAAAAATGGGTGGGGCTAAGGCTTAAGAGGGTGTGAACGATGCTGTATGGATGTAGACAAAGAAGAGCTCTCCAGTAGGTGTACCAAAACATTAAAGGGACATTTTCTCAAAAGCGTATCAACGTTCAAAGCAGAATTACTTTCCCACTGTTCCACAACTGCAGTGTATGATATACCATTTTCTAGTCTTTTCTTTTATCCCATGTAAAAAACAACATTTAAAATGTTGCTACGTAAGACCGAATCAAGGTGGTGGGTCACATTTTGCTGTGTAAGGTTTTCATACAGTATGGCTGAAGTCATCTGTGTAAAATGCTGACCTGGACACTTGTTTGTAATCAGAGCACAAACAAATAAGCTAACGAACGTCCTCAGTTGCTTTTATAGTCAGTTAGATACACCAAACTTTGGGAACTTTGGGAAAACTGCCACGCTGCTAATTTATAATAAAAAGAAACGTCCCTTTTTCAGGACGCTGTCTTTCAAAGATAATTTGTTAAATCCAAATAACTTCACAGATCTTCATTGTAAAGGGTTTAAACACTGTTTCCCATGCTTGTTCAATGAACCATAAACAATTAATGAACATGCACCTGTGGAACGGTCGTTAAGACACTAACAGCTTACACACGGTAAGCAATTAAGGTCACAGTTATGAAAACTTAGGACACTAAAGAGGCCTTTCTACTGACTCTAAAAAACACCAAAGAAAGATGCCCAGGGTCCCTGCTCATCTGCGTGAACGTGCCTTAGGCATGCTGCAAGGAGGCATGAGGACTGCAGATGTGGCCAGGGCAATAAATTGCAATGTCCGTACTGTGAGACGCCTAAGACAGCGTTACAGGGAGACAGGACGGACAGCTGATCGTCCTCTCATTGGCAGACCATGTGTAACAACACCTGCACAGGATTGGTACATCCGAACACAACAGGATGGCAACAACAACTGCCCGAGTTACACCAGGAACGCACAATTCCTCCATCAGTGCTCAGACTGTCCGCAATAGACTGAGAGAGGCTGGACTGAGTGCTTGTAGGCCTGTTGTAAGGGGTGATGGTCAGATTTGCATTTATCATCGAAGGAATGAGCAGAATGGGAATGAGTAACGAGGAATGAGCGTTACACCAAGGCCTGTACTCTGGAGCGGGATCGATTTGGAGGTGGAGGGTCAGTCATGGTCTGGGGCAGTGTGTCACAGCATCATCGGACTGAGCTTGTTGCCATTGCAGTCAATCTCAATGCTGTGCGTTACAGGGAAGACATCCTCCTCCCTCATGTAGTACTCTTCCTGCAGGCTCATCCTGACATGACCCTCCAGCATGACAATGCCACCAGCCATATTGCTCGTTCTGTGTGTGATTTCCTGCAAGACAGGAATGTCTGTGATCTGCCATAGCCAACGAAGAGCATTTATTCATATGCACAGTACATCGCACACTATCAGTAGCACTTACAGCATGTATGTTCTGTCCCAGATCTGTGAGTACTCCCATCTGTTTTCATATTTATACTGCCATGTATACTGTAAATGTGGGAATGTGTGCTATTTTACTGGAGTTGGACAGCTGTGTACAGCATTACTAAGAACATTGGGAGCTGAAGCATTTTCATAACCTATCCCATGTCAGATTTGTACATTTATATTCTTTAAATAGTTTGGTACTTGTCTAATGGCCTTGTATTTTACAGGTGTTTCTCAGCAGTTTGTCATCTGTCACAGTGTTTGTATCAGGTGTTATTGACGAGCCTCGTGGTTATGTAGGCTTTGTTGTTTAAGCCTAGTGCTACTGTAACAGTATAGCTTCCGTCCCACTCCTCGCCTCGAACCAGGTAGGGGCACACATCAACAACAGCCACCCTCGAAGCATCGTTACCCATCACGCCACAAAAGCCACGGCCCTTGCAGAGCAAGGGGAACAACTACTTCAAAGTCTCAGAGCAAGTGATGTCACCGATTGAAACGCTATTAGCGCGCACCACCATTTCACATTGGTTACACATGCTTGGTTTAATAGCTATTGACAAGAGAACAGAATATCAACAACTGATTCTACTACTCAGCTGTTCATCAAGACATCAGATGTTCATGGAGACCTTGAATGGTAAAGCCGTGTAGCTCTTCAAGAGCAATTTTGGCCATCCCTGAACTGTATGTACAAAGTTAACTATATCTGATGAATGTACGTTTAATTGTAAAATATATATTTTGTAATAACTCACTATTGTTTACAGGTAATGTAGTACTAGGCCTTTCTTCCTTAAAGTACATTTTCTTTTAAGTAGTTAATGGGTACATGTTCATTATTTTGTGTATTTTCCAGGTGCTTTCTCAATTGTCTTGTTAAAAGAGATCAGGGATTTCATTTCCAGTTTATTCCATATTGGTTTAAATGAGTTTCTGTTTTTTTGTTTCCTTCTGAAAAAACAGCTGTTAATATTAAATAAACACTCATAACTCTATTATTTATTTTGTCATTATTGTGTACTTTTACCTGACTTTTATTGCTGTGTTTTGCTATATTATAATGTGACATAAACTCAGAACCACTTTAAAAACAAACGTCCTGTTTTATCAATTTCTGTGCTGAACAATGGACAGTTCATAGAGCCCCAGAGTGGAGGTGTCATACCTATAAAACCTAGCGGTCAAACAGGGAAATGGTTCCAATCGTTTTCCCACCATTCATTTTTCCCATAGGGGATTTTAGAAACACTTAAAATAAGGGCTGTGTTTCGTGTGGACTTACCCTGTCGTGATGTTTTGATAACCATGTAAATCTCTCTCGGACAAGGTGACTTTTATCAATATATTTGGCTCTATTTACTCTCAGATTCGAAAATGTTAATTAGCATCAAAGTAGACATCATGGAAAACTACAAATCCCTGCAGGCTCCTGAACGTCATCTCTAGCGGACACCTTTGCTAACAGGTATTGTGTCAATTTAAAACTTGCACAAGACAGTTCAAAGAATTTTCCATTTAAAGAAATATAGTCAATTTATTCTTTACTACATTTAGCTAACATTAGATAGTTAATCCAGAGATTCTTTCACTTGCCTCGATTCGGCAGTCTCGTCTAGAACATCATGGCATTTGTAGCTCTTTATGATAGCCACGTTAGCAGCTAATTGGCATTTAATTTTGGCGGGGGGGTAAATACAGGAGAATAAAATGATAAGTCACCTTGTCCTAGTGAAACATTAATGTCGGAAAAAACGATTGAAACCATTTCCCCGTTTGACTGCTAGGTTTTATGGGTATTATGACATACTGTGGTACTCTATTACCTCTGTCAAATGACTATGCAGCTTAAAGTCGTGTGTATTTGTACTTATTTTTGCAATAACGAGGACGACCTAAAAAATTGAACAAAATGAACGAATTGCGCAAATCAACACAATTGTGTATTAGATGATCCATTCTCAGTATGGATGTATGCCCAGTATGTTGATATTTATTTGATTTTTACTAAACAGTACTTTCTAAATAGTGTATGGTACGATTAGAACACAGCATGCAATTTTAATAAGTAGTAGGCAAGACAGATTTGGAACACACCCAGTGATTGTGCTTGTCTTTACACCTGATCAAACAGGGACCAATCATTTACTATCCTCCTCTATCCTCCCAGGATGCATCCCAAATGGAACCCTATATAGTGCACTACTTTTTACCTGGCCCCATGGGGCCCTAGGTAGAGAATAGGGTGCCATTTGGGACACAACCCACGTGTAATAGGGAGCATCTGAGGCTCAAGTAGTTGGTTGGCTGGCCAGACAAGGCCCCAGGGAGAAGATACAATCAGACAGAGCCAGATATGATCTGTGGGACCAGCAGGACTCTTCCAATAATCATATCAGGCTTTTAATTAGGTTTGGCAACAGAAACATGAGCTACCGGTCCCTGTGGAGCCATCATGGCTGACTGGAAACACATTCAACACTGGATTGGACTGTCATCTGTTAAACTCTGGAGCCATCATGGCTGACTGGAAACACATTCAACACTGGATTGGACTGTCATCTGTTAAACTCTGGAGCCATCATGGCTGACTGGAAACACATTCAACACTGGATTGGACTGTCATCTGTTAAACTCTGGAGCCATCATGGCTGACTGGAAACACATTCAACACTGGATTGGACTGTCATCTGTTAAACTCTAGAGCCATCATGGCTGACTGGAAACACATTCAACACTGGATTGGACTGTCATCTGTTAAACTCTGGAGCCATCATGGCTGACTGGAAACACATTCAACACTGGATTGGACTGTCATCTGTTAAACTCTGGAGCCATCATGGCTGACTGGAAACACATTCAACACTGGATTGGACTGTCATCTGTTAAACTCTGGAGCCATCATGGCTGACTGGAAACACATTCAACACTGGATTGGACTGTCATCTGTTAAACTCTGGAGCCATCATGGCTGACTGGAAACACATTCAACACTGGATTGGACAGTCATCTGTTAAACTCTGGAGCCATCATGGCTGACTGGAAACACATTCAACACTGGATTGGACTGTCATCTGTTAAACTCTGGAGCCATCATGGCTGACTGGAAACACATTCAACACTGGATTGGACTGTCATCTGTTAAACTCTAGAGCCATCATGGCTGACTGGAAACACATTCAACACTGGATTGGACTGTCATCTGTTAAACTCTGGAGCCATCATGGCTGACTGGAAACACATTCAACACTGGATTGGACTGTCATCTGTTAAACTCTGGAGCCATCATGGCTGACTGGAAACACATTCAACACTGGATTGGACTGTCATCTGTTAAACTCTGGAGCCATCATGGCTGACTGGAAACACATTCAACACTGGATTGGACTGTCATCTGTTAAACTCTGGAGCCATCATGGCTAACTGGAAACACATTCAACACTGGATTGGACTGTCATCTGTTAAACTCTGGAGCCATCATGGCTGACTGGAAACACATTCAACACTGGATTGGACTGTCATCTGTTAAACTCTGGAGCCATCATGGCTAACTGGAAACACATTCAACACTGGATTGGACTGTCATCTGTTAAACTCTGGAGCCATCATGGCTGACTGGAAACACATTCAACACTGGATTGGACTGTCATCTGTTAAACTCTGGAGCCATCATGGCTGACTGGAAACACATTCAACACTGGATTGGACTGTCATCTGTTAAACTCTGGAGCCATCATGGCTGACTGGAAACACATTCAACACTGGATTGGACTGTCATCTGTTAAACTCTGGAGCCATCATGGCTGACTGGAAACACATTCAACACTGGATTGGACTGTCATCTGTTAAACTCTGGAGCCATCATGGCTGACTGGAAACACATTCAACACTGGATTGGACTGTCATCTGTTAAACTCTGGAGCCATCATGGCTGACTGGAAACACATTCAACACTGGATTGGACTGTCATCTGTTAAACTCTGGAGCCATCATGGCTGACTGGAAACACATTCAACACTGGATTGGACTGTCATCTGTTAAACTCTGGAGCCATCATGGCTGACTGGAAACACATTCAACACTGGATTGGACTGTCATCTGTTAAACTCTGGAGCCATCATGGCTGACTGGAAACACATTCAACACTGGATTGGACTGTCATCTGTTAAACTCTGGAGCCATCATGGCTGACTGGAAACACATTCAACACTGGATTGGACTGTCATCTGTTAAACTCTGGAGCCATCATGGCTAACTGGAAACACATTCAACACTGGATTGGACTGTCATCTGTTAAACTCTGGAGCCATCATGGCTGACTGGAAACACATTCAACACTGGATTGGACTGTCATCTGTTAAACTCTGGAGCCATCATGGCTAACTGGAAACACATTCAACACTGGATTGGACTGTCATCTGTTAAACTCTGGAGCCATCATGGCTGACTGGAAACACATTCAACACTGGATTGGACTGTCATCTGTTAAACTCTGGAGCCATCATGGCTGACTGGAAACACATTCAACACTGGATTGGACTGTCATCTGTTAAACTCTGGAGCCATCATGGCTAACTGGAAACACATTCAACACTGGATTGGACTGTCATCTGTTAAACTCTGGAGCCATCATGGCTGACTGGAAACACATTCAACACTGGATTGGACTGTCATCTGTTAAACTCTGGAGCCATCATGGCTGACTGGAAACACATTCAACACTGGATTGGACTGTCATATGTTAAACTCTGGAGCCATCATGGCTGACTGGAAACACATTCAACACTGGATTGGACTGTCATCTGTTAAACTCTGGAGCCATCATGGCTAACTGGAAACACATTCAACACTGGATTGGACTGTCATCTGTTAAACTCTGGAGCCATCATGGCTGACTGGAAACACATTCAACACTGGATTGGACTGTCATCTGTTAAACTCTGGAGCCATCATGGCTGACTGGAAACACATTCAACACTGGATTGGACTGTCATCTGTTAAACTCTGGAGCCATCATGGCTAACTGGAAACACATTCAACACTGGATTGGACTGTCATCTGTTAAACTCTGGAGCCATCATGGCTGACTGGAGCCATCATGGCTGAACACATTCAACACTGGATTGGACTGTCATCTGTTAAACTCTGGAGCCATCATGGCTGACTGGAAACACATTCAACACTGGATTGGACAGTCATCTGTTAAACTCTGGAGCCATCATGGCTGACTGGAAACACATTCAACACTGGATTGGACAGTCATCTGTTAAACTCTGGAGCCATCATGGCTGACTGGAAACACATTCAACACTGGATTGGACTGTCATCTGTTAAACTCTGGAGCCATCATGGCTGACTGGAAACACATTCAACACTGGATTGGACTGTCATCTGTTAAACTCTAGAGCCATCATGGCTGACTGGAAACACATTCAACACTGGATTGGACTGTCATCTGTTAAACTCTGGAGCCATCATGGCTGACTGGAAACACATTCAACACTGGATTGGACTGTCATCTGTTAAACTCTGGAGCCATCATGGCTGACTGGAAACACATTCAACACTGGATTGGACTGTCATCTGTTAAACTCTGGAGCCATCATGGCTGACTGGAAACACATTCAACACTGGATTGGACTGTCATCTGTTAAACTCTGGAGCCATCATGGCTGACTGGAAACACATTCAACACTGGATTGGACAGTCATCTGTTAAACTCTGGAGCCATCATGGCTGACTGGAAACACATTCAACACTGGATTGGACTGTCATCTGTTAAACTCTGGAGCCATCATGGCTGACTGGAAACACATTCAACACTGGATTGGACTGTCATCTGTTAAACTCTAGAGCCATCATGGCTGACTGGAAACACATTCAACACTGGATTGGACTGTCATCTGTTAAACTCTGGAGCCATCATGGCTGACTGGAAACACATTCAACACTGGATTGGACTGTCATCTGTTAAACTCTGGAGCCATCATGGCTGACTGGAAACACATTCAACACTGGATTGGACAGTCATCTGTTAAACTCTGGAGCCATCATGGCTGACTGGAAACACATTCAACACTGGATTGGACTGTCATCTGTTAAACTCTAGAGCCATCATGGCTGACTGGAAACACATTCAACACTGGATTGGACTGTCATCTGTTAAACTCTGGAGCCATCATGGCTGACTGGAAACACATTCAACACTGGATTGGACTGTCATCTGTTAAACTCTGGAGCCATCATGGCTGACTGGAAACACATTCAACACTGGATTGGACTGTCATCTGTTAAACTCTGGAGCCATCATGGCTAACTGGAAACACATTCAACACTGGATTGGACTGTCATCTGTTAAACTCTGGAGCCATCATGGCTGACTGGAAACACATTCAACACTGGATTGGACTGTCATCTGTTAAACTCTGGAGCCATCATGGCTAACTGGAAACACATTCAACACTGGATTGGACTGTCATCTGTTAAACTCTGGAGCCATCATGGCTGACTGGAAACACATTCAACACTGGATTGGACTGTCATCTGTTAAACTCTGGAGCCATCATGGCTGACTGGAAACACATTCAACACTGGATTGGACTGTCATCTGTTAAACTCTGGAGCCATCATGGCTAACTGGAAACACATTCAACACTGGATTGGACTGTCATCTGTTAAACTCTGGAGCCATCATGGCTAACTGGAAACACATTCAACACTGGATTGGACTGTCATCTATTAAACTCTGGAGCCATCATGGCTGACTGGAAACACATTCAACACTGGATTGGACTGTCATCTGTTAAACTCTGGAGCCATCATGGCTAACTGGAACCCAAGCAGGCTAGCTGAGCAAAAACACATGGAAGTTGGAACAGTAATTTGGATTGGACAGTGTTAGACTAAGAATATATTTAAGTCTTAAGTGAAGTCTGAAGTAGTGTAAAGTAGTGTGTTACATTTAATTCAGTATGTGAACTCTGGACAGGCTGGACAGGAGAAAAACATTGAACAGCGCTAAGCTTGATTGGATTACAAAAACATATATTTCTACTCCTATTTAAAATAAGAAAGAACATTAGTTGTTATCATATGGGAAAAATGTTAACGGTAGGTGTTCTTTGCTGTTATTACACATAAGGACATTACATCAATGATTGTAGCGAGAAAAAAGGGCTTCATGATGCTGAATTACGTTGTTGAAAAGAAACCCATCTGTTTGCGTTAGCTACATAGATCTATGTCTGTCTTATTCATTATGCTAGCTAGAGTACTATTTCTATAGAGAGAGAGAGAGGAAACAGATGGGCAGTAGAGAACACAGCATCTCTACATCTCTTCCTTTTCTATGATCCAGCCCATTCATCCTGCCATTGAAACGCTAATCTGAGGCCTGTTCTCTTTTGTAGCTGGCATATAAAAGCTGCCCTATGATGAACCCTGTCTCTGTAGTGATGAGAGCTAGTGATGAGAGCTCAAATGGCTACCCAGACTATTTGCATTGTGACCCCCCCCACCTCGTTAACTCTACCTACATGTACATATTACCTCAATTGCCTCGAGTAGCCTGTGTCACGTTGTATAAATGATTGGAGACGGGCGCAGGAATATGTAATAGGGGGTATAAATACTCCATGAAAGGCACAGTCCGAAGCCCAAAACAAACAAGTATACAAAAACAGAGGGACGTAACCAAAACAAAAAGCAAAGTTAAACCTCTAATAAATACATGGGACGAGACCCGTAATAACAAGTGCACAACACTACACGGGACCCGTAATAACAAGTGCTACAACACTACACGGGACCCGTAATAACAAGTGCACAACACTACACGGGACCCGTAATAACGAGTGCACAACACTACACGGGACCCGTAATAACAAGTGCACAACACTACATGGGACCCGTAATAACAAGTGCACAACACTACACGGGACCCGTAATAACAAGTGCACAACACTACACGGGACCCGTAATAACGAGTGAACAACACTACACGGGACCCGTAATAACAAGTGCACAACACTACACGGGACCCGTAATAACGAGTGCACAACACTACACGGGACCGTAATAACAAGTGCACAACACTACACGGGACCCGTAATAACAAGTGCACAACACTACACGGGACCCGTAATAACAAGTGCACAACACTACACGGGACCCGTAATAACAAGTGCACAACCCTACACGGGACCCGTAATAACAAGTGCACAACACTACATGGGACCCGTAATAACAAGTGCACAACACTACACGGGACCCGTAATAACAAGTGCACAACACTACACGGGACCCGTAATAACGAGTGAACAACACTACACGGGACCCGTAATAACAAGTGCACAACACTACACGGGACCCGTAATAACGAGTGCACAACACTACACGGGACCGTAATAACAAGTGCACAACACTACACGGGACCCGTAATAACAAGTGCACAACACTACACGGGACCCGTAATAACAAGTGCACAACACTACACGGGACCCGTAATAACAAGTGCACAACACTACACGGGACCCGTAATAACAAGTGCACAACACTACATGGGACCGTAATAACAAGTGCACAACACTACACGGGACCCGTAATAACGAGTGCACAACACTACACGGGACCCGTAATAACGAGTGCACAACACTACACGGGACCCGTAATAACAAGTGCACAACACTACACGGGACCCGTAATAACGAGTACACAATACACGCAGCACGACAAACCAATGGTGAACAGAGGGTACATACAGTTGAAGTCGGAAGTTTACATACCCTTAGGTTGGAGTCATTAAAACTCGTTTTTCAACCACTCCACAAATTTCTTGTGAACAAACTATAGTTCTGGTAAGTCGGTTAGGACATCTACTGTGTGCATGAAACAAGTAATTTTTCCAACAATTGTTTACAGACAGATTATTTCACTCATAATTCACTGTATCACAATTCCGTTTACATAAACTAAGTTGACTGTGCCTTTAAACAGCTTGGAAAATTTCAGAAAATGATGTCACGACTTTAGAAGCTTCTGATAGGCTAATTGATATAATTTGAGTCAATTGGGGGTGTACCTGTGGATGTTTTTCAAGGCTTACCTTCAAACTCAGTGCCTCTTTGCTTGACATCATGAGAAAATCAAAAGATATCAGCCTCAGACCTCAGAAAAAAATTATAGACCTCCACAAGTCTGGTTCATCCTTGGGAGCAATTTCCAAATGCCTGAAGGTACCACGTTCATCTGTACAAACAATAGTACACAAGTATAAACACCATGGGACCACCTAGCCGTCATACCGCTCAGGAAGGAGATGTGTTCTGTCTCTTAGAGATGAACGTACTTTGGTGCGAAAAGTGCAAATCAATCCCAGAACAACAGCAAAGGGCCTTGTGAAGATGCTGGAGGAAACAGATAAAAAAGTATCTATATCCACAGTAAAACGAGTCCTATATCGACATAACCTGAAAGGCCGCTCAGCAAGGAAGAAGCCACTACTCCAAAACCGCCATAAATGTCACGCCCTTTTATTCTCTATTTTGGTTAGGCCACAGTGTGACTAGGGTGGGCATTCTAGTTTCTTTATTTCTATGTTTTCTATTTCTTTGTGTTTGGCCGGGTGTGGTTCTCAATCAGAGGCAGCTGTCTATCGTTGTCTCTGATTGAGAATCATACTTAGGTAGCCTTTTTCCCACCTGGGTTTGTGGGTAGTTGTTATCTGTGTAGTCTTAGTTACCTTACAGAACTGTTCGTTTCTCGCTTTGTTATTTTTGTTCTAGTGTTCAGATTTAAATAAATATCATGAACACGTACCACGCTGCACTTTGGTCCACTCCTTCTTCATCAGACGAGCGTGACAATAAAAAAGCCAGACTACGGTTTGTAATTGTGCATGGGGAAAAAGATCACACTTTTTAGAGAAATGTCCTCTGGTCTGATGAAACAAAAATAGAACTGTTTGGCCATAATGACCATCGTTATGTTTAGAGGGAAAAGGGGGAGGCCTGCAAACCGAAGAAGACCATCCCAACCATGAAGCACGGGGGTGGAAGCATCATGTTGTGGGGGTGCTTTGCTGCAGGAGGGACTGGTGCACGTCACAAAATAGATGGCATCATGAGGGGAGGAAAATTATGTGGATATATTGAAGCAACATCTCAAGACATCAGTCAGGAAGTTAAAGCTTGGCTGCAAATGGGCCTTCCAAATGGACAATGACCCCAAGCATACTTCCTAAGTTGTGGCAAAATGGCTTAAGGACAACAAAGTCAAGGTATTGGAGTGCCATCACAAAGCCCTGTCCTCAATCCTAAAGAAAATGTGTGGGCAGAACTGAAAAAGTGTGTGCGAGCAAGGAGGCCTTACGAACCTGATTCAGTTACACCAGCTCTGTCAGGAGGAATGGGCCAAAATTCACCCAACTTATTGTGGGAAGCTTGTGGAAGGTTACACGAAATGTTTGACCCAAGTTAAACAATTTTAGGCAACGCTACCAAATACTAATTGAGTGTATGTAAACTTCTGACCCACTGGGAATGTGATGAAAGAAATAAAAGCTGAAATAAATCATTCTCTCTAATATTATTCTGACATTTCACATTATTAAAATAAGGTGGTGATCCTAACTGACCTAAAACAGGGAAATTCTACTGAGATTAAATGTCAGAATTTTTGAAAAACTTAGTTTAAATGTATTTGGCTAAGGTGTATGTAATCTTCTGACTTCAACTGTATATACAATTACTAATCAGGGGGAATGGGAACCAGGAGTGCGTAATGAAACAGTTCAGTGACTCCGAGAGGTCGGTGACTCCGGAGCTGGTGCACGGAATGAGCAGAAGTACGGGGGAATCCGTGACAGCCTGTACCCCCGCACATTGACTCTGTACCAGTACCCCCTCTATATAGCCTTGCTAGTCTTATTTTACTGCTGCTCTTTAATTATTTGTTTATTTGTTATTTGTTATTTTTTACTTATCTATTTTTTACTTAACATTTATTTTTCTTAAAACTGCATTGTTGGTGAAGTGCTTGTAATTAAGCCTTTCACTGTAAGGTCTACAACACCTGTTGTATTTGGCGCATGTGACAAATAAAATGTGATTTGATTTGATTTGACTGTGTCTGTCTGAAACGGCACCCTACTCCCTATATAGTGCACTACTTTTGACCAGGGTCAATAGGGGAAAAGGTTGCCATTTCGAAACATAGCCTGTGTTCTTTTCAGTCATCCTGTGCATAAATTCCCCGGGGTACCTGGCTTATCAACAGAGGGTAGGCTACTTAAAGAAGATTCATACTGTAAGAACATAGGCTAATGATCAGTTGCACCTGAGGGTTAGAGCAGAAACGTGATTAGGATTACAGTAACCAAAAACGTGATTAGGATTACAGTAACCAAAAACGTGATTAGGGTTACAGTAGCCAAAAACGTGATTAGGATTACAGTAACCAAAAACGTGATTAGGGTTACAGTAGCCAAAAACGTGATTAGGATTACAGTAACCAAAAACGTGATTAGGGTTACAGTAACCAAAAACGTGATTAGGGTTACAGTAGCCAAAAATGTGATTAGGATTACAGTAACCAAAAATGTGATTAGGATTACAGTAGAAAAACGTGATTAGGATTAAAGTAGCCAAAAACGTGATTAGGATTACAGTAACCAAAAATGTGATTAGGATTACAGTAACCAAAAACGTGATTAGGATTACAGTAGCCAAAAACGTGATTAGGATTCCAGTAACCAAAAACGTGATTAGGATTACAGTAGCCAAAAATGTGATTAGGATTACAGTAACCAAAAACGTGATTAGGATTACAGTAGCCAAAAATGTGATTAGGATTACAGTAGCCAAAAACGTGATTAGGATTACAGTAGCCAAAAACGTGATTAGGATTACACTAACCAAAAACGTGATTAGGATTACAGTAGCCAAAAACGGTTGAGAACAATTGATCCAGTGGCTCTGCAGCTGGCCAGTCCCGCTATGACAGAGGGAGGCTGAGACATAGACATAGAATGACATAGAATAGTTATTATAATTCCTACGGACCGAGGCAGAGGAACTGTGGTCAGTCAGACTTCTGTGAGGCCAGATACAGATGGATAGTGTGGCTATTATTACAGACAGAGGCTGTGGGAGCTGTTTTTGTAAAGACTGCAGCCAACCTCTAAGCACTACAGTTGTGGCCAAAAGTTTTGAGAATGACACAAATATTAATTTCCACAAAGTTTGCTGCTTCAGATATTTTTGTCAGATGTTACTATGGAATACTGAAGTATAATTACAAGCATTTCATAAGTGTCAAAGGCTTTTATTGACAATTACATGAAGTTGATGCAAAGAGTCAATATTTGCAGTGTTGACCCTTCTTTTTCAAGACCTCTGCAATCCGCCCTGGCATGCTGTCAATTAACTTCTGGGCCACATCCTGACTGATGGCAGCCCATTCTTGCATAATCAATGCTTGGAGTTTGTCAGAATTTGTGGGGTTTTGTTTGTCCACCCGCTTCTTGAGGATTGACCGCAAGTTCTCAATGGGATTAAGGTCTGGGGAGTTTCCTGGCCATGGACCCAAAATATTGATTTTTGTTCCCCGAGCCACTTAGTAATAACTTTTTCCTTATGGCAAGGTGCTCCATCATGCTGGCATTGTTCGTCACCAGGCATTGTTCGTCACCAAACTGTCCCTGGATGGTTGGGAGAAGTTGCTCTCGGAGGATGTGTTGGTACCATTCTTTATTCATGGCTGCGTTCTTAGGCAAAATTGTGAGTGAGCCCACTCCCTTGGCTGAAAAGCAACTCCACACATGAATGGTCTCAGGATGCTTTACTGTTGGCATGACACAGGACTGGTGGTAGCGCTCACCTTGTCTTCTCCGGACAAGCTTTTTCTGGATGCCCCAAACAATCAGAAAGGGGATTCATCAGAGAAAATGACTTTTCCCAGTCCTCAGCAGTCCAATCGCTTTACCTTTTGCAGAATATCAGTCTGTCCCTCATGTTTTTCCTGGAGAGAAGTGGCTTCTTTGCCCCCCTTCTTGAAACCAGGCCATCCTCCAAAAGTCTTCGCCTCACTGTGTGTGCAGATGCACTCACACCTGCCTGCTGCCATTCCTGAGCAAGCTCTGTACTGGTGTTTCTTCGATCCCGCAGCTGAATCAATTTTAGGAGATGGTCCTGGCGCTTATTGGACTTTCTTGGGCGCCCTGAAGCCTTCTTCACAACAATTGAACCGCTCTCCTTGAAGTTCTTGATGATCCAATACATGGTTGATTTAGGTGCAATCTTACTGGCAGCAATATCCTTGCCTGTGAAGCCCTTTTTGTGCAACGCAATGATGACGGCATGTGTTTCCTTGCAGGTAACCATGGTTGACAGAGGAAGAACAATGATTCCAAGCACCACCCTCCTTTTGAAGCTTCCAGTCTGCATTTCGAACTCAATCAGCATGACAGCGTGATCTCCAGCCTTGTCCTCGTCAACACTCACACCTGTGTTAACGAGAGAATCACTGACATGATGTCAGCTGGTCCTTTTGTGGCAGGGCTGAAATGCAGTGGAAATGTTTTTTGGGGGATTAGGTTCATTTGCATGGCAAAGAGGGACTTTGCAATTAGTTGCAATTCATCTGATCACTCTTCATAACATTCTGGAGTATATGCATATTGCCTTCATATGAACTGAGGCAGCAGACTGTGAAAATTAATATTTGTGTCATTCTCAAAACATTTGGCCACGACTGAATACACTGACCTCTGTCTCCTGCTACTTAACAGTCATGGCCGCCATGTAAATAACATCCAATATGACAAAGGGAGGCTGAGGCTTAGGGCTGGGGAGCTTTGGTGGTCCAGAAGAGTTCAGCCAGGACAGATCTAGCTGGACAGGCCTCATATGACATTGCCCTCTAAGCCCTGTACACAACCATTACCTTCTGAGTCCTGTATACTACCATTACCCTCTGAGTCCTGTACACAACCATTACCCTCTAAGCCCTGTACACTACCATTAACCTCTGAGTCCTGTACACTACCACTACCCTCTGAGCCCTGTACAGTACCATTACCCTCTAAGCCCTGTACACTACCATTACCCTCTAAGCCCTGTACACTACCACTACCCTCTGAGCCCTGTACACTACCACTACCCTCTGAGCCCTGTACACTACCACTACCCTCTGAGTCCTGTACACTACCATTACCCTCTGAGTCCTGTACACTACCATTACCCTCTGAGTCCTGTACACTACCATTACCCTCTGACTCCTGTACACGACCACTACCCTCTGAGCCCTGTATACTACCATTACCCTCTGAGTCCTGTACACAACCATTACCCTCTAAGCCCTGTACACTACCATTACCCTCTGAGTCCTGTACACTACCACTACCCTCTGAGCCCTGTACAGTACCATTACCCTCTAAGCCCTGTACACTACCATTACCCTCTGAGCCCTGTACACTACCATTACCCTCTGAGTCCTGTACACTACCATTACCCTCTGACTCCTGTACACGACCACTACCCTCTGAGCCCTGTATACTACCATTACCCTCTGAGTCCTGTACACAACCATTACCCTCTAAGCCCTGTACACTACCATTACCCTCTGAGTCCTGTATACTACCACTACCCTCTGAGCCCTGTACAGTACCATTACCCTCTAAGCCCTGTACACTACCATTACCCTCTGAGCCCTGTACACTACCATTACCCTCTGAGCCCTGTACACAACCATTACCCTCTGAGTCCGGTACACTACCATTACCCTCTGAGTCCTGTACACTACCATTACCCTCTGAGCCCTGTACACTACCATTACCCTCTGAGTCCTGTACACTACCACTACCCTCTGAGCCCTGTACAGTACCATTACCCTCTGAGCCCTGTACACTACCATTACCCTCTGAGCCCTGTACACTACCACTACCCTCTGAGCCCTGTACACTACCACTACCCTCTGAGCCCTGTACAGTACCATTACCCTCTGAGTCCTGTACACTACCACTACCCTCTGAGCCCTGTACACTACCATTACCCTCTGAGTCCTGTACACTACCACTACCCTCTGAGCCCTGTACAGTACCATTACCCTCTGAGCCCTGTACAGTACCATTACCCTCTGAGTCCTGTACACTACAACTACTCTCTGAACCCCATTGTTTTAGGGAACTGTTCCAGACAAAATGATTGTTTTAGGGAACTGTTCCTGTCAAAAGGATTGTTTTAGGGAACTGTTCCTGTCAAAAGGATTGTTTTAGGGAACTGTTCCTGTCAAAAGGATTGTTTTAGGGAACTGTTCCTGTCAAAAGGATTGTTTTAGGGAACTGTTCCAGACAAAAGGATTGTTTTAGGGAACTGTTCCTGTCAAAAGGATTGTTTTAGGGAACTGTTCCAGTCAAAAGGATTGTTTTAGGGAACTGTTCCTGTCAAAAGGATTGTTTTAGGGAACTGTTGCAGACAAAAGGATTGTTTTAGGGTACTGTTCCTGTCAAAAGGATTGTTTTAGGGAACTGCTCCAGTCAAAATGATTGTTTTAGGGAACTGTTCCTGCCAAAAGGATTGTTTTAGGGAACTGTTCCTGTCAAAAGGATTGTTTTAGGGAACTGTTCCAGTCAAAAGGATTGTTTTAGGGAACTGTTCCAGTCAAACAGATTGTTTTAGGGAACTGTTCCAGTCAAAATGATTGTTTTAGGGAACTGTTCCTGTCAAAAGGATTGTTTTAGGAACTGTTCCAGTCAAAAAAATTGTTTTAGGGAACTGTTCCTGTCAAAAGGATTGTTTTAGGGAACTGTTCCTGTCAAAAGGATTGTTTTAGGGAACTGTTCCTGTCAAAAGGATTGTTTTAGGGAACTGTTCCAGTTAAAAGGATTGTTTTAGGGAACTGTTCCTGTCAAAAGGATTGTTTTAGGGAACTGTTCCAGTCAAAAGGATTGTTTTAGGGTACTGTTCCAGTCAAAAGGATTGTTTTAGGGAACTGTTCCTGTCAAAAGGATTGTTTTAGGGAACTGTTCCAGTCAAAAGGATTGTTTTAGGGAACTGTTCCTGCCAAAAGGATTGTTTTAGGGAACTGTTCCTGTCAAAAGGATTGTTTTAGGGAGCTGTTCCTGTCAAAAGGATTGTTTTAGGGAACTGTTCCAGTCAAAAGGATTGTTTTAGGGAACTGTTCCAGTCAAAAGGATTGTTTTAGGGAACTGTTCCTGCCAAAAGGATTGTTTTAGGGAACTGTTCCTGCCAAAATAATTGTTTTAGGGAACTGTTCCTGTCAAAAGGATTGTTTTAGGGAACTGTTCCAGTCAAAAGGATTGTTTTAGGGAACTGTTCCTGTCAAAAGGATTGTTTTAGGGAACTGTTCCTGTCAAAAGGATTGTTTTAGGGAGCTGTTCCTGTCAAAAGGATTGTTTTAGGGTACTGTTCCTGTCAAAAGGATTGTTTTAGGGTACTGTTCCTGTCAAAAGGATTGTTTTAGGGAACTGTTCCAGTCAAAAGGATTGTTTTAGGGAACTGTTCCTGTCAAAAGGATTGTTTTAGGGAACTGTTCCTGTCAAAAGGATTGTTTTAGGGAACTGTTCCTGTCAAAAGGATTGTTTTAGGGTACTGTTCCTGTCAAAAGGATTGTTTTAGGGTACTGTTCCTGCCAAAAGGATTGTTTTAGTGAACTGTTCCTGTCAAAAGGATTGTTTTAGGGAACTGTTCCAGTCAAAGGATTGTTTTAGGGAACTGTTCCTGTCAAAAGGATTGTTTTAGGGAGCTGTTCCTGTCAAAATGATTGTTTTAGGGAACTGTTCCTGCCAAAAGGATTGTTTTAGGGAACTGTTCCTGCTAAAAGGATTGTTTTAGTGAACTGTTCCTGTCAAAAGGATTGTTTTAGGGAACTGTTCCTGCCAAAAGGATTGTTTTAGGGAACTGTTCCTGTCAAAAGGATTGTTTTAGGGAACTGTTCCTGCTAAAAGGATTGTTTTAGTGAACTGTTCCTGTCAAAAGGATTGTTTTAGGGAACTGTTCCTGTCAAAAGGATTGTTTTAGGGAACTGTTCCTGTCAAAAGGATTGTTTTAGGGAACTGTTCCTGTCAAAAGGATTGTTTTAGTGAACTGTTCCTGTCAAAAGGATTGTTTTAGGGAACTGTTCCAGTCAAAAGGATTGTTTTAGGGTACTGTTCCTGCCAAAAGGATTGTTTTAGGGAACTGTTCCTGCTAAAAGGATTGTTTTAGGGAACTGTTCCAGTCAAAAGGATTGTTTTAGGGAACTGTTCCTGTCAAAAGGATTGTTTTAGGGAACTGTTCCTGTCAAAAGGATTGTTTTAGGGAACTGTTCCTGTCAAAAGGATTGTTTTAGGGTACTGTTCCAGTTAAAAGGATTGTTTTAGGGAACTGTTCCTGTCAAAAGGATTGTTTTAGGGAACTGTTCCTGTCAAAAGGATTGTTTTAGGGAACTGTTCCTGCTAAAAGGATTGTTTTAGGGAACTGTTCAGTCAAAAGGATTGTTTTAGGGAACTGTTCCTGTCAAAGGATTGTTTTAGGGAACTGTTCCTGTCAAAAGGATTGTTTTAGGGAACTGTTCCTGTCAAAGGATTGTTTTAGGGTACTGTTCCAGTTAAAAGGATTGTTTTAGGGAACTGTTCCTGTCAAAAGGATTGTTTTAGGGAACTGTTCCTGTCAAAAGGATTGTTTTAGGGAACTGTTCCTGCTAAAAGGATTGTTTTAGGGAACTGTTCCAGTCAAAAGGATTGTTTTAGGGAACTGTTCCTGTCAAAAGGATTGTTTTAGGGAACTGTTCCTGTCAAAAGGATTGTTTTAGGGAACTGTTCCTGTCAAAAGGATTGTTTTAGGGTACTGTTCCAGTTAAAAGGATTGTTTTAGGGAACTGTTCCTGTCAAAAGGATTGTTTTAGGGAACTGTTCCTGTCAAAAGGATTGTTTTAGGGAACTGTTCCTGTCAAAAGGATTGTTTTAGGGAACTGTTCCTGCTAAAAGGATTGTTTTAGGGAACTGTTCCTGCCAAAAGGATTGTTTTAGGGAACTGTTCCTGTCAAAAGGATTGTTTTAGGGAACTGTTGCAGACAAAAGGATTGTTTTAGGGTACTGTTCCTGTCAAAAGGATTGTTTTAGGGAACTGCTCCAGTCAAAATGATTGTTTTAGGGAACTGTTCCTGCCAAAAGGATTGTTTTAGGGAACTGTTCCTGTCAAAAGGATTGTTTTAGGGAACTGTTCCAGTCAAAAGGATTGTTTTAGGGAACTGTTCCAGTCAAACAGATTGTTTTAGGGAACTGTTCCAGTCAAAATGATTGTTTTAGGGAACTGTTCCTGTCAAAAGGATTGTTTTAGGGAACTGTTCCAGTCAAAAGGATTGTTTTAGGGAACTGTTCCTGTCAAAAGGATTGTTTTAGGGAACTGTTCCTGTCAAAAGGATTGTTTTAGGGAACTGTTCCTGTCAAAAGGATTGTTTTAGGGAACTGTTCCAGTTAAAAGGATTGTTTTAGGGAACTGTTCCTGTCAAAAGGATTGTTTTAGGGAACTGTTCCAGTCAAAAGGATTGTTTTAGGGTACTGTTCCAGTCAAAAGGATTGTTTTAGGGAACTGTTCCTGTCAAAAGGATTGTTTTAGGGAACTGTTCCTGTCAAAAGGATTGTTTTAGGGAGCTGTTCCTGTCAAAAGGATTGTTTTAGGGAACTGTTCCAGTCAAAAGGATTGTTTTAGGGAACTGTTCCAGTCAAAAGGATTGTTTTAGGGAACTGTTCCTGCCAAAAGGATTGTTTTAGGGAACTGTTCCTGCCAAAAGAATTGTTTTAGGGAACTGTTCCTGTCAAAAGGATTGTTTTAGGGAACTGTTCCAGTCAATAGGATTGTTTTAGGGAACTGTTCCTGTCAAAAGGATTGTTTTAGGGAACTGTTCCTGTCAAAAGGATTGTTTTAGGGAGCTGTTCCTGTCAAAAGGATTGTTTTAGGGTACTGTTCCTGTCAAAAGGATTGTTTTAGGGTACTGTTCCTGTCAAAAGGATTGTTTTAGGGAACTGTTCCAGTCAAAAGGATTGTTTTAGGGAACTGTTCCTGTCAAAAGGATTGTTTTAGGGAACTGTTCCTGTCAAAAGGATTGTTTTAGGGAACTGTTCCTGTCAAAAGGATTGTTTTAGGGTACTGTTCCTGTCAAAAGGATTGTTTTAGGGTACTGTTCCTGCCAAAAGGATTGTTTTAGTGAACTGTTCCTGTCAAAAGGATTGTTTTAGGGAACTGTTCCAGTCAAAAGGATTGTTTTAGGGAACTGTTCCTGCCAAAAGGATTGTTTTAGGGAACTGTTCCTGTCAAAAGGATTGTTTTAGGGAGCTGTTCCTGTCAAAAGGATTGTTTTAGGGAACTGTTCCTGCCAAAAGGATTGTTTTAGGGAACTGTTCCTGCTAAAAGGATTGTTTTAGTGAACTGTTCCTGTCAAAAGGATTGTTTTAGGGAACTGTTCCTGCCAAAAGGATTGTTTTAGGGAACTGTTCCTGTCAAAAGGATTGTTTTAGGGAACTGTTCCTGCTAAAAGGATTGTTTTAGTGAACTGTTCCTGTCAAAAGGATTGTTTTAGGGAACTGTTCCTGTCAAAAGGATTGTTTTAGGGAACTGTTCCTGTCAAAAGGATTGTTTTAGGGAACTGTTCCTGTCAAAAGGATTGTTTTAGGGAACTGTTCCTGTCAAAAGGATTGTTTTAGTGAACTGTTCCTGTCAAAAGGATTGTTTTAGGGAACTGTTCCAGTCAAAAGGATTGTTTTAGGGTACTGTTCCTGCCAAAAGGATTGTTTTAGGGAACTGTTCCTGCTAAAAGGATTGTTTTAGGGAACTGTTCCAGTCAAAAGGATTGTTTTAGGGAACTGTTCCTGTCAAAAGGATTGTTTTAGGGAACTGTTCCTGTCAAAAGGATTGTTTTAGGGAACTGTTCCTGTCAAAAGGATTGTTTTAGGGTACTGTTCCAGTTAAAAGGATTGTTTTAGGGAACTGTTCCTGTCAAAAGGATTGTTTTAGGGAACTGTTCCTGTCAAAAGGATTGTTTTAGGGTACTGTTCCAGTTAAAAGGATTGTTTTTGGGAACTGTTCATGTCAAAAGGATTGTTTTAGGGAACTGTTCCTGTCAAAAGGATTGTTTTAGGGAACTGTTCCTGCTAAAAGGATTGTTTTAGGGAACTGTTCCAGTCAAAAGGATTGTTTTAGGGAACTGTTCCTGTCAAAAGGATTGTTTTAGGGAACTGTTCCTGTCAAAAGGATTGTTTTAGGGAACTGTTCCTGTCAAAAGGATTGTTTTAGGGTACTGTTCCAGTTAAAAGGATTGTTTTAGGGAACTGTTCCTGTCAAAAGGATTGTTTTAGGGAACTGTTCCTGCTAAAAGGATTGTTTTAGTGAACTGTTCCTGTCAAAAGGATTGTTTTAGGGAACTGTTCCTGTCAAAAGGATTGTTTTAGGGAACTGTTCCTGTCAAAAGGATTGTTTTAGGGAACTGTTCCTGCCAAAAGGATTGTTTTAGGGAACTGTTCCTGTCAAAAGGATTGTTTTAGGGTACTGTTCCAGTCAAAAGGATTGTTTTAGTGAACTGTTCCTGTCAAAAGGCAAGTAAGTCACTTATGAGGATTTACGGACACGGTCTTATGGCTAGATAATTAACATGGCCAGGTCTGTTTGGCTGCTACACTACGGCTGGCGGTGACTTTGTGACTGACGGCAGAGAGAGGGGCTGGAGGAATAGAGGGAAGGAGAGATGGAGAGATGGAGGGAGAAGAAAGGAGGGAGAACATGCCAAGAACTAGCTCCAAACAAAGCTGTGAAAATCACTTTGATAAACACTACACACACACACACACACACACACACACACACACACACACACACACACACACACACACACACACACACACACACACACACACACACACACACACACACACACGCACAGTTCAGTTTGTAGAAGTCAGGTCATCATGGTAAGTAGTAAAACATTTGGCAAGGTGTTGTAAGGCTTGACATAGCAGCCTGCTGGGTGAGCAACTCAGTGTTGAGACAGACAGATGACTGTCCCCTAGTGCTACAGTGATGCCTAGGGTATGTCCCAAATAGCACCCTATTCTCCACATAGGGCCCCATGTGCCCAGGTCAAAAGTAGTGCACTAAAATAAGGAACAGGGTGCCATTTGGGATGTGTGTATGCCTTATCAATAAAGTAAATTAATCTCATCATCTGTGTCTTACTGACAAAACATCTAGCTAACTAACGAGCTGTATCCCTGAGTCAGATAAACTAGTTGTCCTTCCTTTACAATAACAAATTCCACACAAATAATGAATTGTCTTCCCACCTGTTGTAAATGACGTTCTCTAAACCTTTTAACTTGTTTTAAATGCTGCTGTTTACCCTTGGAATGAAGAGACACGACAAGTACACCACTTAAGTGGCAGGATCCCTGCTGTGCCATGCTGTGACGAGCTGTGTGTGTGTGTGTGTGCATGTGTGTGTGGGAGTGTGTGTGCATGTGTGTGGGAGTGTGTGTGTGTGTGTGTGTGTGTGTGTGTGTGTGTGTGTGTGTGTGTGTGTGTGTGTGTGTGTGTGTGTGTGTGTGTGTGTGTGTGAGGGAGCCAGGCTTTTCCTGCTGAGAGAGGAATAGGAAGCACCAGACACACAGGAGATGATGACAGGAGAGAGGGAGGAGAGGATATTTTAAATACAGATATGAAAGTGGGATGAAGAAACCCCAGATATAAATGAGTAGAGTGATTAGTCTTGTGTTGTCTGCAGGGAGATGATGGCACATAAATAACAGTGTCGTGTCTTTGGCTATGCCGGATTAACTGATATGACATGCTTTTCTATAAAATAATTTCTCTGTAATTAATATCACCTGATTGAGCTAATCATGTAAATTGTCACGCCCTGGCCATAGAGAGGCTTTTTATTCTCTATTTTGGTTAGGCCAGGGTGTGACTAGGGTGGGCGTTCTATGTTCTTTTTTCTATGTTTTTGTATTTCTTTGTTTTTGGCCTGGTATGGTTCTCAATCAGGGACAGCTGTCTGTCGTTGTCTCTGATTGAGAACCATACTTAGGCAGCCTGTTTTCCCACTATGGGTTGTGGGTAGTTATTTTCTGTTTAGTCTGTTTTGCACCTGAAGGAGCCGTTTCGGTTGTTTCTTTTGTTTCTTGTTGTATTTAGTGTTCAGTTTATTAAAATAATGATGAACCTATACCACCACGCTGCATCTTGGTCCTCACCTTCTTCCACCAAAGGTCGTTACATAAATGTAATTAACTAGAGAGTCGGGGCACCACAAAATAATATTTATAGAGCTGTTATCTTCCGAATAAACTCTTAAAGACCTAGTAATATTTTACATCAATAGCAGTCAATATCATTTACATTTACATTTAAGTCATTTAGCAGACGCTCTTATCCAGAGCGACTTACAAATTGGTGCATTCACCTTATGACATCCAGTGGAACAGTAGTGCATCTAAATCTTTTAAGGGGGGGGTGAGAGGGATTACTTTATCCTATCCTAGGTATTCCTTAAAGAGGTGGGGTTTCAGGTGTCTCCGGAAGGTGGTGATTGACTCCGCTGTCCTGGCGTCGTGAGGGAGTTTGTTCCACCATTGGGGGGCCAGAGCAGCGAACAGTTTTGACTGGGCTGAGCGGGAACTGTACTTCCTCAGTGGTAGGGAGGCGAGCAGGCCAGAGGTGGATGAACGCAGTGCCCTTGTTTGGGTGTAGGGCCTGATCAGAGCCTGGAGGTACTGAGGTGCCGTTCCCCTCACAGCTCCGTAGGCAAGCACCATGGTCTTGTAGCGGATGCGAGCTTCAACTGGAAGCCAGTGGAGAGAGCGGAGGAGCGGGGTGACGTGAGAGAACTTGGGAAGGTTGAACACCAGACGGGCTGCGGCGTTCTGGATGAGTTGTAGGGGTTTAATGGCACAGGCAGGGAGCCCAGCCAACAGCGAGTTGCAGTAATCCAGACGGGAGATGACGAGTGCCTGGATTAGGACCTGCGCCGCTTCCTGTGTGAGGCAGGGTCGTACTCTGCGGATGTTGTAGAGCATGAACCTACAGGAACGGGCCACCGCCTTGATGTTAGTTGAGAACGACAGGGTGTTGTCCAGGATCACGCCAAGGTTCTTAGTTGTAAATTCTTGGTTTTCTGCACGAACCCTGGCTAACAATTTGAATCTGCAATACAAAATTGGGTTTAATTATTTATTTACTAAATATCTAACTAATCACACAGAATTACACATACACATAATTAAATCATAACTTGATTACAAATTACGTCATAAAGGAAAACGTCCCTAGCGGGCGGAACAGATATGACAGCTTGTTACACAAAGAAAGTGGGCTGGGTTTGAGTTAAAGAGCGGGAAGACTGAGGGACACAGGGAGAAGCTGTGCTATCGTAAATACAGTATCTGATGCATTCTAAATTACCGGCCATTTGGAAAAGGAAAATGCAATAAATATTTCCTCTGAGCTGTGCTTCGGTAGGTTGGTATTAGATGGAAAGCCATGTTGCCAAACCGAGTCCTTTGAAGAATGTCTCTGGTTGTCAATTGGATAAGTTGTAGTAACGTCGTTGGGTGATAGACGGGATACTCTGTCTGTTCCTACCTAACCCTCGTTGCATCTGCTGTTGGAGGTATCACTTCTGTAGTGAATAAAATTTCATACCATTCGTAACCAAGCTCATGCTGATGTTGGCTTCGTTCTGTAGTTATTATCTGAACCATTCTGACATTGGACCGTCGTCCTCACATTATCGGAACAGGAGGTTATATTGTCGTCAAGGGCTGATATAGGAAGGGAGAGGAGGGCGTGTTTGAAAAGTTTTATAGCCCATGTCCCTTCACAGGGGCGGGCCACTGATTGAGCAGCCCTGTCTTATGAAAACCCAAATCTCACATTTTAGAAGCTAAAATCACATTTCATCCCATCACAAATAATTTCATATTCAAACATTTCAATTGAACAACAATATTCCATGTGAATCCGATAACTCTGATGTGTAGACTTTCCACTGTAGAGTTTATGTCATCTGATCATTGATGAGAATGTCTCAGATGACAACCGAACTGACATCATATTCATATTCAAGTACCACCGCATATATTCCATTGGTCGGATTACCAGAATATAGTTAATTTCCCCCCACCTTCTGACGTTCCCAGAATCTCTATGTTAACCAAGGGTTTTGCAAATGTAACCTCAGTAGGGTAGAGAGAGGAAAAAGGGGGGACGAGGTATTTATGACTGTCATAAACCTACCCCCCCAGGCCAACGTCATGACAACAGACAGTCGGTGTGAAAATCTGAACTTTTTAAAATATTATCTTACTCTAGCTGTGTTTGTTTCTTTAACCTCTCTCTACAACCACTCTCTCTACAACCTCTCTACAACCACTCTCTACAACCACTCTCTACAACCACTCTGTAACCACTCTGTAACCACTCTACAACCACTCTCTACAACCACTCTCTACAACCACTCTCTCTACAACCACTCTCTCTACAACCACTCTCTACAACCACTCTGTAACCACTCTACAACCACTCTCTCTACAACCACTCTCTACAACCACGCTCTACAACCACTCTCTCTACAACCACTCTCTCTACAACCACTCTCTCTACAACCACTCTCTAAACCACTCTCGCTACAACCACTCTCTACAACTACTCTCTACAACCACTCTCTACAACCACTCTCTCTACAACCTCTCTACAACCACTCTCTACAACCACTCTCTACAACCACTCTGTAACCACTCTGTAACCACTCTACAACCACTCTCTACAACCACTCTCTACAACCACTATCTCTACAACCACTCTCTCTACAACCACTCTCTACAACCACTCTGTAACCACTCTACAACCACTCTCTCTACAACCACTCTCTACAACCACGCTCTACAACCACTCTCTCTACAACCACTCTCTCTACAACCGCTCTCTCTACAACCACTCTCTAAACCACTCTCGCTACAACCACTCTCTACAACTACTCTCTACAACCACTCTCTATAACCACTCTCTACAACCACTCTCTGTAACCACTCTGTAACCACTCTACAACCACTCTCTCTACAACCACTCTCTACAACCACTCTCTACAACCACTCTCTCTACAACCACTCTCTACAACCACTCTGTAACCACTCTACAACCACTCTCTCTACAACCACTTTCTACAACCACTCTCTACAACCACTCTCTCTACAACCACTCTCTACAACCACTCTCTACAACCATTCTCTCTACAACTACTCGCTCTACAACCACTCTCTACAACTACTCTGTAACCACTCTACAACCACTCTCTCTACAACCACTCTACAACCACTTTACAACCACTCTCTCTACAACCACTCTCTACAACCACTCTCTACAACCACTCTCTACAACCACTCTGTAACCATTCTACAACCACTCTCTATAACCACTCTCTCTACAACCACTCTCTACAACCTCTCCACAACCTCTCTACAACCACTCTCTACAACCACTCTACAATGACTTTCTACAACCACTCTACAACAACTCTCTACAACCACTCTACAAGTACGCTCTACAACCACTCTCTACAACCACTCTCTACAGCCGCTCTACAACTGCTCTATAACCGCTTTACAACCACTCTCTACAACCTCTCTACAACCTCTCTACAACCACTCTGTACAACCACTCTACAACCACTCTACAACCACTCCACAACCACCCTCTACAACCACTCTCCAACCACTTTGCAACCACTCTACATCCACTCTCTACAACCACTCTCTACAACCACTCTGTAACCACTCTACAACCACTCTCTCTACAACCACTCTCTACAACCACGCTCTACAACCACTCTCTCTACAACCACTCTCTCTACAACCACTCTCTAAACCACTCTCGCTACAACCACTCTCTACAACTACTCTCTACAACCACTCTCTACAACCACTCTCTCTACAACCTCTCTACAACCACTCTGTAACCACTATGTAACCACTCTACAACCACTCTCTACAACCACTCTCTACAACCACTCTCTCTACAACCACTCTCTACAACCACTCTGTAACCACTCTACAACCACTCTCTCTACAACCACTCTCTACAACCACACTCTACAACCACTCTCTCTACAACCACTCTCTCTACAACCGCTCTCTCTACAACCACTCTCTAAACCACTCTCGCTACAACCACTCTCTACAACTACTCTCTCTACAACCACTCTCTATAACCACTCTCTACAACCACTCTCTGTAACCACTCTGTAACCACTCTACAACCACTCTCTCTACAACCACTCTCTACAACCACTCTCTACAACCACTCTCTCTACAACCACTCTCTACAACCACTCTGTAACCACTCTACAACCACTCTCTCTACAACCACTTTCTACAACCACTCTCTACAACCACTCTCTCTACAACCACTCTCTACAACCACTCTCTACAACCATTCTCTCTACAACTACTCGCTCTACAACCACTCTCTACAACTACTCTGTAACCACTCTACAACCACTCTCTCTACAACCACTCTACAACCACTTTACAACCACTCTCTCTACAACCACTCTCTACAACCACTCTCTACAACCACTCTCTACAACCACTCTGTAACCATTCTACAACCACTCTCTACAACCACTCTCTCTACAACCACTCTCTACAACCTCTCCACAACCTCTCTACAACCACTCTCTACAACCACTCTACAATGACTTTCTACAACCACTCTACAACAACTCTCTACAACCACTCTACAAGTACGCTCTACAACCACTCTCTACAACCACTCTCTACAGCCGCTCTACAACTGCTCTATAACCGCTTTACAACCACTCTCTACAACCTCTCTACAACCTCTCTACAACCACTCTGTACAACCACTCTACAACCACTCTACAACCACTCCACAACCACCCTCTACAACCACTCTCCAACCACTTTACAACCACTCTACATCCACTCTCTACAACCACTCTCTACAACCACTCTACATCCACTCTCCACAACCACTCTCTACAACCACTCTGTAACCACTCTACAACCACTCTCTCTACAACCACTTTCTACAACCATTCTCTACAACCACTCTCTCTATAACCACTCTCTACAACCACTCTCTACAACCATTCTCTCTACAACCACTCGCTCTACAACCACTCTCTACAACCACTCTGTAACCACTCTACAACCACTCTCTCTACAACCACTTTCTACAACCACTCTCTACAACCACTCTCTCTACAACCACTCTCTACAACCACTCTCTACAACCATTCTCTCTACAACCACTCTCTCTACAACCACTCTACAACCACTTTACAACCACTCTCTCTACAACCACTCTCTACAACCACTCTCAACAACAACTCTCTACAACCACTCTACAAGTACTCTCTACAACCACTCTCTACAACCACTCTACAACCACTCTACAACCAATCTACAACCACTCTACAACCACTCTCTACAACTGCTCTATAACCGCTTTACAACCACTCTCCACAACCTCTCTACAACCTCTCTACAACCACTCTGTACAACCACTCTACAACCACTCTACAACCACACTACAACCACTCCACAAGTACTCTCTACAACCACTCTCCAACCACTCTACAACCACTCCACAACCACCCTCTACAACCACTCTCCAACCACTTTACAACCACTCTACATCCACTCTCTACAACCACTCTCTACAACCACTCTACATCCACTCTCCACAACCACTCTCTACAACCACTCTCTCTACAACCACTCTCTACAACCACTCTCTACAACCACTCTCTCTACAACCACTCTCTCTACAACCACTCTCTACAACCACTCTCTACAACCATTCTCTCTACAACCATTCTCTCTACAACCACTCTCTCTACAACCACTCTCTACAACCACTCTGTAACCACTCTACAACCACTCTCTCTACAACCACTTTCTACAACCACTCTCTACAACCACTCTCTCTACAACCACTCTCTACAACCACTCTCTACAACCACTCTGTAACCACTCTACAACCACCCTCTACAACCACCCTCTACAACCACTCTCTACAACCACTCTCTCTACAACCACTCTCTACCTCCACAACCTCTATACAACCACTATCTACAACCACTCTACAATGACTTTCTACAACCACTCTACAACAACTCTCTACAACCACTCTACCAGCACTCTCTACAACCACTCTACAACCACTCTACAACCACTCTCTACAACCACTCTACAACTGCTCTATAACCGCTTTACAAGTACTCTCTACAACCACTCTCCAACCACTCTACAACCACTCTGTACAACCACCCTCTACAACCACTCTCCAACCACTTTACAACCACTCTACATCCACTCTCTACAACCACTCTCTACAACCACTCTCTACAACAACTCTCGACAACCACTCCCTACAACCGCTCTACAACCACTCTCTACAACCACTCTACAATCACTCTCTACAACCACTCTCTACAACCCCTCTACATCCACTCTCTACAACCACTCTCTACATCCACTCTCTACAACCACTCTCTACAACCACTCTCTACAACAACTCTCTACAACCACTCCCTACAACCGCTCTACAATGGCTCTACAACCACTCGCTACAACCACACTCTACAACCACACTCTACAACCACACTTTACAACCACACTCTACAACCAGTCTCTACAACCTCTCTCTACAACCACTCTATACAACCACTCTCTACAACCACTCTCTTTATAACCATTCTCTCTACAGCTAATCTCTCTATAGCTATTCTCTCTACAACCACTCTCTACAACCACTCTCTCTACAGCAACTGTCTCTACAAACACTTCTCGACAACCACTCTCCTCTCCTCTACTCTCCTCTCTGCCCCTCCCTTCCTTTCCCTAACCACTCTACAACCACTCTCTACAACCACTCTCTCTACAACCACTCTCTATAACCTCTCCACAACCTCTCTACAACCACTCTCTACAACCACTCTACAATGACTTTCTACAACCACTCTACAACAACTCTCTACAACCACTCTACAAGTACTCTCTACAACCACTCTCTACAACCACTCTACAACCACTCTACAACCAATCTACAACCACTCTACAACCACTCGCTACAACCGCTCTACAACTGCTCTATAACCGCTTTACAACCACTCTCTACAACCTCTCTACAACCCCTCTGTACAACCACTCTACAACCACTCTACAACCACACTACAACCACTCCACAAGTACTCTCTACAACCACCCTCCAACCACTCTACAACCACTCCACAACCACCCTCTACAACCACTCTCCAACCACTCTACATCCACTCTCTACAACCACTCTCTACAACCACTCTCTACAACCACTCTACATCCACTCTCCACAACCACTCTCTACAACCACTCTCTCTACAACCACTCTCTACAACCACTCTGTAACCACTCTACAACCACCCTCTACAACCACTCTACAACCACTCTCTCTACAACCACTCTCTACAACCTCTCCACAACCTCTATACAACCACTATCTACAACCACTCTACAATGACTTTCTACAACCACTCTACAACAACTCTCTACAACCACTCTACCAGCACTCTCTACAACCACTCTACAACCACTCTACAACCACTCTCTACAACCGCTCTACAACTGCTCTATAACCGCTTTACAAGTACTCTCTACAACCACTCTCCAACCACTCTACAACCACTCTGTACAACCACCCTCTACAACCACTCTCCAACCACTTTACAACCACTCTACATCCACTCTCTACAACCACTCTCTACAACCACTCTACCAGCACTCTCTACAACCACTCTACAACAACTCTCTACAACCACTCTACCAGCACTCTCTACAACCACTCTACAACCACTCTACAACCACTCTCTACAACCGCTCTACAACTGCTCTATAACCGCTTTACAAGTACTCTCTACAACCACTCTCCAACCACTCTACAACCACTCTGTACAACCACCCTCTACAACCACTCTCCAACCACTTTACAACCACTCTACATCCACTCTCTACAACCACTCTCTACAACCACTCTACATCCACTCTCTACAACCACTCTCTACAACAACTCTACATCCAGTCTCTACAACCACTCTACATCCACTCTCTACAACCACTCTCTACAACAACTCTACATCCAGTCTCTACAACCACTCTACATCCACTCTCTACAACCACTCTCTACAACCACTCTACAATCACTCTCTACAACCACTCTCTACAACCACTCTACATCCAGTCTCTACAACCACTCTCTACATCCACTCTCTACAACCACTCTCTACAACCACTCTCTACAACAACTCTCTACAACCACTCCCTACAACCGCTCTACAACGGCTCTACAACCACTCGCTACAACCACACTCTACAACCACACTCTACAACCACACTCTACAACCACACTCTACAACCACTCTCTACAACCTCTCTCTACAACCACTCTATACAACCACTCTCTACAACCACTCTCTTTATAACCATTCTCTCTACAGCTAATCTCTCTATAGCTATTCTCTCTACAACCACTCTCTACAACCACTCTCTCTACAGCAACTGTCTCTACAAACACTTCTCGACAACCACTCTCCTCTCCTCTACTCTCCTCTCTGCCCCTCCCTTCCTTTCCCTCTCCTCTCTGCCCCTCCCTTCTCGTCTCCTATCTGCCTCTCCTCTCCTCTCCTTTTTATATCTTTCTAGTTGAGCAGCAGGAGATGGTGAGGTGCCGTGTCCTCCAGTCTTCCAACTGTGAGATACAATATATCCAATCTGCTTGTTCTCAGCGGTGGAACATGACTGTCCGCAGGCCCACAGGCAACTGAAGAAGTGTAACACCCCCTCGTCTATCAGCCTCAGCCCTGTGGAGCCCTGTAGGCAGCCTCCCCCACCGGTACGAAGCTGAAAGACAGGGAAAGTTAAACGTCTAGAGGCTTTTAACTGGACAATTCTCAGGAGGAGGTCTGGGAGAGAGCGATATCTTTCCTGTAATGAACCACCTGAAGGACGTGTACATTTCTGGCCAGTGTCGACTGACTGGGGGGGGAAGGCACAGCTCTCACATTTCAAGCTGTAAAAAAAGTATTTATCTAGGTTAAAGGCATTGACTTTTCGACTTATTGGTCTTTATTAGAAGCACTGCTTTTCGGAGTGCTAGGGCTCGCTCTCCACAGAAATCAATCTGAATGACATTAATATGCAGACAGCGTGTCATTTAAATTCCCCATTGTAATGCCACTGTCCCTCCAGTGACTCTCTCTCTCCTTGTCTGGTATGTTATGGAATCATGACAGGATGTTAGGAGGTTAAACCTAGAAAACAATCACTCACACTGTATCTAGTGTAAGACCTAAGCTCCATCTCTCCCACTCTCTTCATCTCATCTCTCTCTCCTTTTCTTTAGTCTTTGTCTCTTTGGTTGTAGATGATAGAGACAGAAAGGAGAGAGGGGAGAGGAGAGAGGGGAGAGAGGGGAGAGGAGAGAGGGGAGAGAGGGGAGAGAGGAGAGAGGAGACATGAGAGAGGGGAGAGGAGCGAGGAGAGAGGAGACATGAGAGAGGGGAGAGGAGCGAGGGGAGAGAGGAGACATGAGAGAGGGGAGAGGAGCGAGGGGAGGGAGGGGAGAGAGGAGAGAGGGGAGAGGAATGAGGGGAGTGAAGAGAGGGGAAAGGAGATAGGGGAGAGGGGAGAGAGGAGAGAGGAGACATGAGAGAGGGGAGAGGAGACATGAGAGAGGGGAGAGGGGAGAGGAGCGAGGGGAGTGAAGAGAGGGGAAAGGAGATAGGGGAGAGGGGAGAGAGGAGAGAGGAGACATGAGAGAGGGGAGAGGAGCGAGGGGAGAGAGGAGAGAGGGGAGAGAGGGGAGAGAGGAGCGAGGGGAGAGAGGAGAGAGGGGAGAGAGGAGAGAGGGGAGAGGAGTGGGGGAGAGAGGAGAGAGGGGAGAGAGGAGAGAGGAGACATGAGAGAGGGAGAGGAGCGAGGGGAGTGAAGAGAGGAGAAAGGAGATAGGGGAGAGGGGAGAAAGTTTGGCGGCTGAGGGGGACGTTTTGGAGTCTGCTCACGTCAGGGCGATTCTTTATCTCAGCGTGACACCGCTGTCCCTGCCTGCCTGTCTGTCTGTCTGTTCCTGGGGAGAGGGGAGACGGGGGATATCTCAGTGACAGCTCTTTCACTGACTGACAGACTGGGGGCAGAGAAAGAGAGAGAGAAAGAAAAAGACAGAAAGAGAGTGTGTATGTATGTGTGTGTTCGTGTGTGAGAGAGAGAGAGAGAGAGAGAGAGAGACACAGAGAGACACAGAGAGAGAGACACAGAGAGAGAGACACAGAGAGAGAGAGAGAGAGAGAGAGAGAGAGAGAGAGAGAGAGAGAGAGAGACACAGATGCACATTGAAAAGTTAGAGTAAGATTGGCCCTGTGGGAGAAATATTGCTGCGTTGATGAGCGAGGTGATGAAAAATAAGCATGATGATGAAAGAGGGATTGGAGAGATTGATGAAGGTTATGATGAGGGGAGAGAGATAAAAGAGAGAAACAGTGAGAGGGGAAAGTGTAGAAGACAGCTATTGTGAGGTTGTCAGAGAGAGAGAGAATTCTGGGTAAATGAGTGAGCAGCTAGGAGAAAGTGAGAGAAAGATCAACAGAGGGAGAAGAGGGAGTATGCATATTGATTGTGATGATCCCATCAGTTAGATAGGAAGGGAAAGAGAGGGTGGGAGAGAGAGGACAGAGGTTGGAGGGTCGACCTGGTGAAGGAGAGAAAAGCTGTGATATTATGAACCTTCCTATCATTTTCCTATCCAATCAGGTTCAGCGTCGACATTTATTCAGACATGTGCACTAAAGATAGGCCTATAAGTGTCCTCTCTACACTTGACATCTAAACCTGAGCTCATACAGGCTGAACATTGAGGCAGAGAAGATGATTTCATAATGATACATGAAGCCTGTTTTACTGGTTCATTAACCAGCTGTAATACCCGGCTGACCCTGGCTCCGACATCTAACGAGAGAGAGATGTTACAACACTGTATATAGACATATTTATTCTTTTGGAACTTGTGTGAATGTAATATTTACTGTTCACTTTTTATTGATTATTTCACTTTTATTTTTCCATTGCCAATATGTTTCCCATGCCCATAAAGCCTCTTGAATTGAATTGAGAGAGAGAGAGAATATCTTTTTTTATTTTTTTATTTCGTGGTATCCAATTGTTAGTAGCTATTATCTTGTCTCATCTCTACAACTCCCGTACGGGCTCAGGAGAGACGAAGGTTGAAGGTCATGCGTCCTCCGATACACAACCCAACCAAGCCGCATTGCTTCTTAACACAGCGCCATCCAACCTGGAAGCCAGCCGTACCAATGTGTCGGAGGAAACACCGTGCACCTGGCGACCTTGGTTAGCGCGTGCCACAGGAGTCGCTGGTGCGCGATGAGACAAGGATTTCCCTACCGGCCAAACCCTCCCTAACCCGGACGACGCTAGGCCAATTGTGCATCGCCCCACGGACCTCCCTGTCGCGACCGGTTACGACAGAGCCTGGGCGCGAACCCAGAGTCTCTGGTGGCACAGCTGGCGCTGCAGTACAGCACCCTTAACCACTGCGCCATCCGGGAGGCCTGAGAGAGAGAGAGAATATCAATGTCCAGTTTGACCCCTAAATGGAACATCTAATGACAGACCCTTACTGCTTAGGAAAATAAGGTAGCCACACTATTGCTCTGATGCAATATATCGGCTAATTGGTAAATGTATAGCCTGTGTCTTTTATCATTCCGCCGGCCTGGTCCTCGGGTAACTCAGATGTAACTAAATTTCCCTCCTCTAGAAAAGATCCCACTACTTCCCACCTCCCACCCACTGGATGAATACATGAACGGACACGGTGAGAAAAAGATATCTTTGAAAAGGTACAGTAATGAACCAGAGGTAGAATAAGCATTTCCATGTACAGAGCCTTCAGAAAGTATTCATACCCCTTGACTTATTCCACATTTTGTCATGATACAGCCTGAATTCAGAATGTATTAAATGTATTTTATTTATCACCCATCTACACTCAATACCCCATATTGACCAAGTGAAAACATGTTTTTAAAACTTTTTGCAAATGTATTGAAAATGAAATACAGAAATATTTAATTTACATAAGTATTCACACCCCTGAGGCAATGCATGTAACGTTCACCTTTGGCAGAGATTACAGCTGTGAGTCTTTCTGCGTAAGTCTCTAAGAGCTTTGTACCCCCCGGATTGTACAATATTTGCACATTATTCTTTTAACAATTCTTCAAGCTCTGTTAAGTTGGTTGTTGATCATTTAACCAGATTGTCCTCTAGGATTTTGCCTGTGCTTAGCTCTATTCCGTTTCCATTTATCCCCACTAACCCCCCAAAAACTCCTTAGTCCCTGCTGATGACAAGCATACCTATAACATGATGCAGCCACCACCATGCTTGAAAATATGAAAATGGTACTCAGTGATGTTGGGTTTTCCCCAAATGAAAGGCTTTGTATAGAGGACATAAAGTTGATTTCAGTTTTATTTTAGTGCCTTTTTGCAAACAGAATGCATGTTTTCACAAATGTTTATTCTGTACAGGATTTATTCTTGTCACTCTGTCAATTATGTTAGTATTGTGGAGTAACTGCAATGTTGTTGATCCATCCTCAGTTTTCTCCTGTCACAGCCATTAAACTCTGTAACTGTTTTAAAGTTACCATTGGCCTCAGTTAGGAAGGACGCCTGTGTCTTTATATTGGCTGGGTGTATTGATACCCCATCCAAAGTGTCATTAATGACTTCACCATAGTCAAAGGGATATTCAATGTCTGCTTTTTTATTTTTTACCCATTTACCAACAGGTTCCCTTCTTAGCGAGGCACTGGAAAACCTCCCTGGTATTTGTGGTTGAATCTGTGTTTGAAATTCACTGCTCGACTGAGGGACCTTTCAGATACTTGTATGTGTGGCGAGGTAGTCATTACAAAATCATGTCAAACACTATTATTGCACACAGAATGAGTCCATGCAACTTATTATGTGACTTGTTAAGTACATCCTGAACTTATTTAGTCCTGTCATAAGAAAGGGGTTGAACACCTATTGACTCAAGACATATCAGCTGTGTATCAATGTGTAAAAATGTCTACAAACATAATTCCAATTTGACATTATGTGGGGTATTGTTTGTCATTTTCAATTCAGGCTGTAACACAACAACATGTGGAAACCGCCAGGCGACGTGAATACTTTCTGAATGCACTGTATGCAGTACACTAGAGAGAGTGGTAAACAAAGAACTAGAGTATTAACACTGCATGATCCAGTTGAAGTCCCCAAGCCAGGACAATGACACATATAGTGCTTTCAGAAAGTATTCCTAAACCTAGACTGAGTATTCCACATTTTGTTGTGTTACAAAAATAAATCAAAATGGATTAAATATATAATTTTCTCACCCATCTACACACAATACCCCATAATGACAAAGTGAAAACATGTTTTAGTACATTTGTGAAAATTGAAAATGAAATCCAGAAATATCAAATGTACGTAAGTATTCACACCCCTGAGTCAATACTTTGTAGAATGACATTACAGCTTTGAGTCTTCTTCGGTATGTCTGATCAGATTTGAACATCTGGATTTGGGGATATTCTCCCACTCTTCCTTGCAGATTTTCTCAAGATCTGTTAAATTAGATGGGGAACAGCAATCTTCCAATTCTTTGCAAAGATTTTCAGTGGGATACAAGTCTGGGCTTTGGCTGGGCCACTCAAGGACTATCACATTCTTGTTCTGAAGCCATTCCAACGTTGCTTTGGCTGTATGCTTGGGGTCATTGTCCTGTTGGAATGTAAATCTTTGCCCCCAGTCTAAGGTCATTTGCACTCTGAGGCAGGTTCTCATCAAGGATTTGCCTGTATTTGGCTGTATTCACTGTTTCCTCTGTCCTTAGCAGTCTCCCCGTCCCTGCTGCTGGAAAGCATCCCCATAGCATGATGCTGCCACCACCATGCTTCACAGTAGGGATGGACTTAGATGGGTGGTTTTCTCCAGACATAGTGCTTCGCTAAATTTTTGTCTCATCAGACGACATAATATTTTGCCTTATGCTCTCAGAATCTTTCACGTTTCTTGTTGCAAGCTCAAGGCGTGCTGCCATGTGCCTTTTTCTCAGGAGTGGCTTCCATCTGGCCACTCTCCCATAAACCCAGATTTGTAAAGTGATATAGAGAATGTTGTCCTTCTGGCAGGTTCTCCCATCTCAGCCAAGGAACTCTGTGAAGTGGCAATTGGGTTCTTGGTCACCTCCCTGACCAAGGTCCTTCTTGCCCAAATGCCCTTTGCCATTACTGTAGGTGCTGTAGGTGCTGTAGGTGTGGGGGGAAATTATGTGTTGAATCCATTATGAATTCAGGCTGTAACACAACAAAACAAGGGGTATGACTATTTTCTGAAGGTGCTGCACAGTACTTGTTGTATTACTGTATGTTCTGTCCCCCTGCCCTGCCCCTCTCTCTCTCTCTCTCTCTCTCTCTCTCTCTGTACCCTCCCCCTCCGTCCCTCTCCGTCCCTCTCTCTCTCTCTCTGTACCCTCCCTACCTCTCCCTCCCCCTCTCCCTCTCTCTCTGTACCCTCCCTCTCCCTCTCTGTACCCTCCCTCTCCCTCTCTGTACCCTCCCTCTCCCTCTCTCTCTCTCTCGCTCTCTGTACCCTCCCTCTCCCTCTCCCTCTCCCTCTCTGTACCCCCCCTCTCTCTCTCTCTCTCTCTCTCTCTCTCTCTCTCTCTCTCTCTCTCTCTCTCTCTCTCCCCTCCCTTTCTCTCACTCCCCTTTCTCTCTCTCTTGCTCTCTCTCTCTGTACCCCCCTCTCCCTCCCTCTCCCTCTCTCTCTCTCTCTGGCTCTCTCTCGCTCTCTTTCCCTCTCGCTCCCTGGCTCTGTCAGTTCTGATTCAGTATTCAAGGTCTCTATATCATGTTTAACTATCATGCTGTGTTGTGACATCATGGTAACTGGCCAACTGGCTACTGACAGACAGACACACACACAGACACAAACACACAGACACACACACACACATGCACGCACACGCACACGCACACACACACACACACACACACACACACACACACACACACACACACACACACACACACACACACACACACACACAGATGCTGTGGACTTCAAAGTCTGATTCAGGTTGGGAGTTACATGTATGTAATACATCTCAATCAACCTTGGATGTGCCAGACCAGGGTTGTGTGCATTAGGCCTCAATGTAGCAAAATGGGTCAAAACTAAAGAACAAACGTTTCTTATTGGTAAAGTACAGATAGAAGCTCAATGTTTCAGTCTGTTTTTGTCTGATTTGGTGCCTAATGAACACAACCGCAGCATCAGTCAGATCAGGACTGCCACAATACTAGTAGGATGCCCCATTTGATCTTCTCTAGTACTTTGCCATTGCACGTGCAACCTGCACCCCAGGGCATAGAACCAGAGCACAGAGCCACTGATCAGCTGTACATCTGGTGGTTACACATGTAATAACAAGCCTGCTACGAGCCTAATCTGTTTGCTATCCAAAAAGCAGTCGAACTGTTTCAAAGGAATTGATATTTGGAATCCCAACCGTAGTTCTATTGGGGGGGAAGGATGTGCTGCCTGACATGGTGATGGGGTTGTCATGGGAACTCATGTCGACGTGGCCAGTTGGGATAAATGATATCTGTGGTTGAGCTCTGTGTTTAAATGTTGTCTTTTCAAGGTTTAAAACGTTTTTAAAAGTTTGTAATTTCCCCCTAAAAATGTCAGACTTGATTTGCCCTTCCCGGAAAATGTATCAACCCATTCAAAAATGTCCATTAATTATAATCCGAATAATAATTCACATTTCCTGTTGCTGCAGAATTATTTTCCCGCAGTGAGAACCGGATCAAATGAAGATGTGTACATGTGTAGATGTGTACATGCTTGTCTCTCTGCCGCTGTGGTCCAGCTACAGGCATGTATTGACTGAGTGTTCTGAGTGGTCCTGTGAGCCATCACGGCAGCGTGCTGACCAGATAATCATGTGGCCTGGGCCCAGGAGTCCCGGCGGCAGGTCAACACTTAGTTCATCTCATGGGAAATCGGACAGGTCACCTAGGTTATATGCCAGACCCACCAGCCTCAGCACAAAATAACAGTTCATGACTTAACATCCATCAGATATTAGTGCTACCCATTACACAACTGTTTGGTAACACTTTATAATTATGTTCGCCTGGGGTGTATGAATGAATACTTATAATGTGTGTAAATGTTTACACATAATGAAATACTTATTTATAAATACATTATCAATAGTGTATTCATGATAGTTAATTTAAAGTGTTGCCAACTAATTCCTTACTGACTACCTATTACATAACTTCCTTATATGTTGCCAAGCTTGGTTCACATTCAGACTATAGGGCCGACCCATACTATGTTGGCTCTGATACGTTATTTTCAACAATGTTCCAGTAACCATGGTGATTGAATAAACAGGACAGCATAGTACAAAAGTTTGGCTTCACTCATCTGGGCTCAGTATCAAAAAGGTGAATGGTCAGTCTCTGCCTGAGAGAATGACTGTGAAACAAGACCTTTTTATTTAACTAGGCAAGTTAGTTAAGAACAAATTCTTATTGTCAATGACAGCCTAGGAACTGTGGGTTAACTGCCTTGTTCAGAGGCAGAACGACAGATCTTTACCTTGTCAGCTCAGGGATTCAATCTAGCAACCTTTCGGTTACAAGTCCAACGCTCTAACCACTAGGCTCTAACCACTAGGCTCTAACCACTAGGCTCTAACCACTAGGCTCTAACCACTAGGCTCTAACCACTAGGCTCTAACCACTAGGCTACCCTGCTTACGTTGTTGTTTTCTGTCCAGGAGATCTTTAGTTAAGTGTTACGCACTATCACTTAAATGTTGCGAGATGACAGAGGGACTAAGACAGCGAGAGATGTTCTTAAACAGTGATAGTTTAGATAGTGTATTGCACCCTATTCCCTACATAATGGGCCCTGGTCAAAGGTAGTGCACTATATAGAAAATAGTGTGCAATTTGGGACACAAGCAAATGTAGCTGGTGTTGCTGCTATCGTTCTGTACGGGTAGCCCAGTGTCAGTTTAGTACCCCCCAAAAGGAGGGTGGTGATTTGGCAGGATGGCAGGGAACAGGATTTGTACTAACCCAGTGCCCCAGTCACCCTGGGTAATAAAACAACATAATGATGGTGATTAGGTCCATCTGGTTAGCCAATCCTACAGCCTAGTGAGCATTAGACACATTTATTTTCATTTGATTGTGTGCTCATTGTCAGGAAAGCCCCAAGGTCTCTACTAAAAACCTACTTATGGTTTAGTGGCAGGTGGCAGCAGAATCCAACCTGAAATTTGATGAAATAATATAATAAAATATGCTATTTAGCAGACACATTTATCCAAAGCGACTTACGTGTGCACGTATTTTACGTATGGCGTTTCTCGGGAATCGAATCCACTATCCTGACTTTGCAAGCACCATGCTCTACCAACGGAGCTTCACATGCCCATATCCTCACAGAGGGAGAGCTGAGGTATCATGGCCATTGATATCACCATATTGAATTTGTCCATCAATATCCGTTTAACGACCGCTCCCTCTATGACAGTGTTACTGAGATATTGGAGTCTCCATATGAGTAAAACACTGAAACCAGGCAGATCAATATGGCTGTAACCAGGCAGATCAACATGGCTGTAACCAGGCAGATCAACATGGCTGTAACCAGGCAGATCAACATGGCTGTAACCAGGCAGATCAACATGGCTGTAACCAGGCAGATCAACATGGCTGTAACCAGGCAGATCAACATGGCTGTCACCAGGCAGATCAACATGGCTGTAACCAGGCAGATCAACATGGCTGTCACCAGGCAGATCAACATGGCTGTAACCAGGCAGATCAACATGGCTGTAACCAGGCAGATCAACATGGCTGTAACCAGGCAGATCAACATGGCTGTAACCAGGCAGATCAACATGGCTGTAACCAGGCAGATCAACATGGCTGTAACCAGGCAGATCAATATGGCTGTAACCAGGCAGAGCAACATGGCTGTAACCAGGCAGATCAACATGGCTGTAACCAGGCAGATCAACATGGCTGTAACCAGGCAGATCAACATGGCTGTCACCAGGCAGATCAATATGGCTGTAACCAGGCAGAGCAACATGGCTGTAACCAGGCAGAGCAACATGGCTGTAACCAGGCAGATCAATATGGCTGTAACCAGGCAGATCAACATGGCTGTAACCAGGCAGATCAATATGGCTGTAACCAGGCAGAGCAACATGGCTGTAACCAGGCAGAACAACATGGCTGTAACCAGGCAGATCAACATGGCTGTAACCAGGCAGATCAATATGGCTGTAACCAGGCAGAGCAACATGGCTGTAACCAGGCAGAACAACATGGCTGTAACCAAGCAGATCAACATGGCTGTAACCAGGCAGGTTAACATGGCTGTAATCAGGCAGAACAACATGGCTGTAACCAGCCAGATCAACATGGCTGTAACCAAGCAGAGCAACATGGCTGTAACCAGGCAGAACAACATGGCTGTAACCAGGCAGATCAACATGGCTGTAACCAGGCAGAGCAACATGGCTGTAACCAGCCAGAGCAACATGGCTGTAACCAGGCAGCTCAACATGGCTGTAACCAGGCAGATCAACATGGCTGTAACCAGGTAGAGCAACATGGCTGTAACCAGGCAGATCAACATGGCTGTAAACATGGCTGTAACCAGGCATAACAACATTACTGTGACCAGACAGAGCAACATGGCTGTAACCAGGCAGATCAACATGGCTGTAACCAGGCAGATCAACATGGCTGTAATCAGGCAGAACAACATGGCTGTAACCAGGCAGATCAACATGGCTGTAACCAGGCAGAGCGAAATGGGTGTAAACATGGCTGTAACCAGGCAGATTAACATGGCTGTAATCAGGCAGAACAACATGGCTGTAACCAGGCAGAACAACATGGCTGTAACCAGGCAGATCAACATGGCTGTAACCAGGCAGAGCAACATGGCTGTAACCGGACAGATCAACATTGTTGTAACCCCCCCCCCCTCCTGAATCAGAAGGGCGAGCCTTTACAGATGTCTGCACTGACGCTGTAATTAGCTGGTGGTGTGTGTGTGTGTGTGTGTGTGTGTGTGTGTGTGTGTGTGTGTGTGTGTGTGTGTGTGTGTGTGTGTGTGTGTGTGTGTGTGTGTGTGTGTGTGTGTGTGTGTGTCGGTGTCGGTGGGGTTTCAGTTAAAAGACAGAAAACAAGTCCGGAGCAGCATCCACATCTCTCTTCAAATCAATTTGGTAAAAACTCACTTTATAAGAGATGATGCTTTAATAGCATCAATTAATTATTTCATAATAAATGCATACATTCATCTTGTAAGGCCAAAGACAAGGCATAGACCCCTAAAGAGACCATTAAACCTGAAAGCATAATGGTCTGAGGCAGAACGAGCGAGAGAGAGAGTGCGAGAGAGAGAACATAGTTGACCATAGAAAAGAGTCCCATCAGCCACCTGGTTCTGAGTCTTCAGTTCATTAAACCCTACCAACCCAACAAAGCCTCAGGACAGTACTCATAAAATCTGGCCCAACCATCACAAAGCAAAAATAAAAATATATCACCTATTGGAAAGACCACAAAAAAATCTTAGTAAACTTAAATTCTATTTTGCTCTAAATAGACAGTACATGGTGGCAGACTATCTAACCACCGTGACTGATAGAAAACGGAGAAAAACACTGTCTATCTAGAGACTCAGTGAGCACAGCCTGTCCATAGAAACCGGCCGTCACAGTCACATCTGGCTCCCCAGAGATGACAGGTTGTACTCATTCTGCACTCAGAGACAGGTATGGAAAGAGCTGCATTTTCTCCTACACTGACAGAACTATATAGACTTACGGACACTCTTCTTTCCCAAAATTGAAAACAAATACAAATATTTTGAAACCAAAACAGAAAAGGAGAAAATCCTGCATGTATTCGGAGAAATCCCTCTTTTCGCCATATTAGCTGTAGAATCCAGGTAGAGGCTTGACATTCCTGTAGGGGCAGCCATACCCATAGGGACAGCCATACCCATAGGGACAGCCATACCTGTAGGGACAGCCATACCTGTAGGGACAGCCATACCCGTAGGGACAGCCATACCCGTAGGGACAGCCATACCCGTAGGGACAGCCATACCCGTAGGGACAGCCATACCCATAGGGACAGCCATACCCATAGGGACAGCCATACCCATAGGGACAGCCATACCTGTAGGGACAGCCATACCCATAGGGACAGCCATACCCATAGGGACAGCCATACCCATAGGGACAGCCATACCTGTAGGGACAGCCATACCCGTAGGGACAGCCATACCCGTAGGGACAGCCATACCTGTAGGGACAGCCATACCTGTAGGGACAGCCATACCCATAGGGACAGCCATACCCATAGGGACAGCCATACCTGTAGGGAAAGCCATACCTGTAGGGACAGCCATACCCATAGGGACAGCCATACCCATAGGGACAGCCATACCCATAGGGACAGCCATACCTGTAGGGACAGCCATACCTGTAGGGACAGCCATACCCATAGGGACAGCCATACCCATAGGGACAGCCATACCCATAGGGACAGCCATACCCGTAGGGACAGCCATACCTGTAGGGACAGCCATACCCATAGGGACAGCCATACCCGTAGGGACAGCCATACCCTTAGGGACAGCCATACCCGTAGGGACAGCCATACCTGTAGGGACAGCCATTCCTGTAGGGACAGCCATACCCGTAGGGACAGCCATACCCATGGGGACAGCCATACCCATAGGGACAGCCATACCCATAGGGACAGCCATACCTGTAGGGACAGCCATCCCTGTAGGGACAGCCATACCCATAGGGACAGCCATACCCATAGGGACAGCCATACCTGTAGGGACAGCCATACCCATAGGGACAGCCATACCCATAGGGACAGCCATAACTGTAGGGAAAGCCATACCTGTAGGGACAGCCATACCCATAGGGACAGCCATACCCATAGGGACAGCCATACCTGTAGGGACAGCCATACCTGTAGGGACAGCCATACCCATAGGGACAGCCATACCCATAGGGACAGCCATACCTGTAGGGACAGCCATACCCATAGGGACAGCCATACCTGTAGGGACAGCCATACCCGTAGGGACAGCCATACCTGTAGGGACAGCCATACCCGTAGGGACAGCCATACCCGTAGGGACAGCCATACCCATAGGGACAGCAATACCCGTAGGGAGAGCCATACCTGTAGGGACAGCCATACCCGTAGGGACAGCAATACCCGTAGGGACAGCCATACCTGTAGGGACAGCCATACCCATAGGGACAGCCATACCCGTAGGGACAGCCATAACCGTAGGGACAGCCATACCCTTAGGGACAGCCATACCCGTAGGGACAGCCATACCTGTAGGGACAGCCATTCCTGTAGGGACAGCCATACCCGTAGGGACAGCCATACCTGTAGGGACAGCCATACCCGTAGGGACAGCCATACCCATGGGGACAGCCATACCCATAGGGACAGCCATACCCATAGGGTCAGCCATACCTGTAGGGACAGCCATACCTGTAGGGACAGCCATACCCATAGGGACAGCCATACCCATAGGGACAGCCATACCCGTAGGGACAGCCATACCAATAGGGACAGCCATACCTGTAGGGACAGCCATACCTGTAGGGACAGCCATACCTGTAGGGACAGCCATACCCGTAGGGACAGCCATACCCGTAGGGACAGCCATACCTGTAGGGACAGCCATACCCGTAGGGACAGCCATACCCGTAGGGACAGCCATACCTGTAGGGACAGCCATACCTGTAGGGACAGCCATACCCACAGGGACAGCCATACCCGTAGGGACAGCCATACCCATAGGGACAGCCATACCCATAGGGACAGCCATACCCGTAGGGACAGCCATACCCATAGGGACAGCCATACCTGTAGGGACAGCCATACCCATAGGGACAGCCATACCTGTAGGGACAGCCATACCTGTAGGGACAGCCATACCCACAGGGACAGCCATACCTGTAGGGACAGCCATACCCATAGGGACAGCCATGCCCATAGGGACAGCCATACCCGTAGGGACAGCCATACCCGTAGGGACAGCCATACCTGTAGGGACAGCCATACCTGTAGGGACAGCCATACCTGTAGGGACAGCCATACCCGTAGGGACAGCCATACCTGTAGGGACAGCCATACCCATAGGGACAGCCATACCCGTAGGGACAGCCATACCCATAGGGACAGCCATACCTGTAGGGACAGCCATACCTGTAGGGACAGCCATACCCGTAGGGACAGCCATACCCGTAGGGACAGCCATACCTGTAGGGACAGCCATACCCGTAGGGACAGCCATACCCGTAGGGACAGCCATACCTGTAGGGACAGCCATACCTGTAGGGACAGCCATACCCATAGGGACAGCCATACCCGTAGGGACAACCATACCCATAGGGACAGCCATACCCATAGGGACAGCCATACCCGTAGGGACAGCCATACCCATAGGGACAGCCATACCTGTAGGGACAGCCATACCCATAGGGACAGCCATACCTGTAGGGACAGCCATACCTGTAGGGACAGCCATACACACAGGGACAGCCATACCCGTAGGGACAGCCATACCCATAGGGACAGCCATACCCATAGGGACAGCCATACCCGTAGGGACAGCCATACCCGTAGGGACAGCCATACCTGTAGGGACAGCCATACCCGTAGGGACAACATACCTGTAGGGACAGCCATACCTGTAGGGACAGCCATACCTGTAGGGACAGCCATACCCGTAGGGACAGCCATACCTGTAGGGACAGCCATACCCATAGGGACAGCCATACCCGTAGGGACAGCCATACCCATAGGGACAGCCATACCTGTAGGGGCAGCCATACCTGTAGAGACAGCCAGTGGAATGACCAACCACAGCAATAACTATGCTTCCTCTGTCTTTCTCACAATTTCATTATTGTCCACATTCATTTCTTACTGTACAGTCCTGTTAATCGTTACTATTCATTGAGTATTATTATTTTTCCTATTATAATCTATCTGCGTCATCATTGATTTGATATCTGTCTATATGTTTGCTTTGACAATGTATGTTGTAACACTTTCCATGCTAATAAGTAGGGAGAGGGAGGGAGGGAGGGAGAGGGAGGGAGGGAGGGAGGGGGAGGGAGGGAGGGAGGGAGGGAGGGAGGGAGGGAAAAGGAGGGAGAAAAGTAGGGAGGGAGGAAGAGTCAAGCAGAGAGAGATGAATACAGCAGAAGAATGATAGAAGACAGATTGAAGATGTTGAGAAGTGTTCAGTATAGCAGCAAAGACGAATAAATAAGCTAGCTAATGGAGAGGCAGAGAAGTGAGGGTTTCAACTGCATGTTTATGTGTGTCGTCTATCATGTGGGATGTTTAAGTGTGTTCTCTATATTATAAGATGTGCCTGGTGCTGGGCGAAGCTCTGGCTGGGAGGCTGTAAGGAGTTGATGAGGGAACACACTGCAGCATTATGTCCCTCAGCCTCAGCCTAGAGCAGTGGCCCTGACAGATGACCATGGGCTACTGGCCAGTGCAGTAAGTGCAAACGAATGGAGAAGCCATTCATCCCGTTTAGAACACTGTTGAGCTACTGAACTCTTATCTGGACAACGGAAATCACGGAAATACAAGGGGCTACATCAAAGACAATAGAACAAACTGCATGTCAGTTACATGGCATGGAATTCAAATTACAGCCCAGCAGCAGAGCGAAGCTCCGGATGAAGTGTTCAGATGCCAAGAAGCACAGCGCGCGCCTCTGGCTGGCTGAAGCCCTCGCGGGACTTTCGTGAGGTGGGGGGGAAGAGAGGAGCCGCTTTTTTCAGCTGCTGAGTTGACACACGCTGCCTGGCAGGCTGGCACCGAGAGATTAATGTCAGTCCGAAATGAAGTAGGATCGTTTTCCTAACGTAAACACCTTCTCGTGTGAATTTAGCACTCTCACTCTAGAAAGCAGCAATCATAAATTATCGGTTTGGGAACAATACCAACTATCGATTATACAAAAAACAGCGTGCTAGAAGTGATATGTTTTTGCCAAGTAACCTGCAAACAAACCAGTGGCTATATGCCTTTATTAACTTATAACAGTTGTTTAGAACCCCAAATCGTAGAGCTAAGATTCAAAGAACCAGTCTAATTTTCACATGTGCGTCTTTGTCCGCTATAAAATGCTTAAACGCCTCATGCAGATGTGGTCATTTCACAAATTAAAATGTGGTTCCCTTCAAAGCCATCTTATTTCAATAACACACCTGAATCAAATAGCCTCCATTGTGCCCGTCTAAACTTGCACCATCTCTTGTCAAACAGTTAAAAGACAGCTTTTTTTTTCAGACTTCGGCATGCTAAATGAAAGCATCGGTCCTACCGCTGTGCTAGTCGCTGTCCGTGGTTCTGATCTGTCGGAGCATACGGCAGCTTGGAGGGTGATTTAGTCCGCGCTGAGGCGCATAGTGAGCTAAACTGCAGTCTGAAACAGGCTACCGGCAAGTGTGGCAATTTAAGGTTATGGTTACACACTACTGAGACCACGAGAACGTGGTGAATTCAGAATTCATCCCCAAATCGGTCAGAACTGAGGCAAAGATGAACAGGCGGCCGACTTTGCTGGTCCAATTGGCATTAGGCAGTTTTTCCTTTCTGCTCTGATGTGCTCTCTCTCTCACTCTTTCTCTCTCTCTGGTCTAGCTTCCCCTCACCCTCCCAGCACAGAGTATAATTTATTAGCAATTTGCTTATGCTGAGAGACCGTCAGTCCACTGCTCTCTCTCCTCTCTCCCTCCTCTCTCCTCTCTCTCTCCTCTCCCTCCTCTACCCTCCTCTCTCCCTCCTCTCTCTCCTCTCTCCCTCCTCTCTCTCTCCTCTCTCCCTCCCCTCTCTCTCTCTCTCCTCTCTCTCCTCTCTCTCTCTCCTGTCTCTCCTCTCTCTCCCTCCTCTCTCTCTCCTCTCTCTCTCCTCTCTCTCTCCCCTCTCTCTCCTCTTTCCCGCCTCTCTCCTCTCTCTATCCTCTCTCCCTCCTCTCTTTCTCCTCTCTCTCTCCTCTCTCTCTTCTCTCCCTCCCTGGCCTGGACAGTAGTGCCACTTTAGATGCAACATGGACTCAGGAGCAGACATAACATATGAAATGACACTCCAGTTAGTATGATATCTTATGTTGTGTAGGTGGTTAGGTGGCAAACACTAACTTAAAGCTAGGTTACTAGGTGGCAAACAAACTTTATCTAGGTGGCTAGGTGGCAAGCGCTATCTTTAGCTAGGTAGCTAACTAGGTGTTAGGATTTGGTTAGGAGTTAGGTCAAATGGTTAAGGGAAGAGTTAGCTAACATGCTAAGTAGTTGCAAAGCAGCTAAAAAGTCGTAAGTGGTTGGAAAGTTGCTAATTAGCTAAAATGCTAAAGTTGTCTGTGATTAGATTCGAACACTCAACTTTTGGGTTGCTAGACATTCACATTATACACCCACACATCCACCTGACCCACAATCCTACTTTTGTGTGTGTGTGTGTGTGCGTGTGTGTGTGCGTGCGTGTGTGTATGTGTGTGTACGTGTGTGTACGTGTGTGTGCGTGTGTGTATGTGTGTGCATGTGTGTGTGCGCGTGTGCGCGTGTGTGTGTGTGTGTGTGTGTGTGTGTGTGTGTGTGTGTGTGTGTGTGTGTGTGTGTGTGTGTGTGTGTGTGTGTGTGTGTGTGTGCGTGTGTGTGTGTGATATTTCTTCACTGGTAAATTTAGAATAACTCCTGAAATTGGGGACAGCAGCAGCCAGGGCGACGGTATATTTTGGTCTTCAGGGCTTTTCTAATTTCCCTAAAACTGCAGTTCAGTTGTTAGATTAATTATTCTATTTATTAGTAAAGTGATGAACAAGTAATTACACAGCAGCGAACAAGAGTTATGTGTAAATACATTAGTGGTCGACAGCACGTTCTATCACTTTTGTCATTCTCATTCGAACTGCAGTGTGTGAACAGCAATATCTTTAATATTGCAATGACGGGGGGCTCATGCATTTTCTTCCACAGGAATTAATTCTCTTCACTTTGCCAACGGGGATACTTTTCAGGATTTATGTTGAGAAACACATTAATAATGGAACATATTTATCCGCTTATAGCACAGAGAGTTGGCTAGCACAACACCCTAGGGACAGGACACTAAGTTCTAGAAACACACACACACATACACAGTTCTATCATCAGGTTCAGATAATAAAGAATAGAAGACAGAGGTCTCCAAAGAACCAACTACAGATGCAAACAACAAGATCTGATACAATCCCACGAGATATGATACAATTCCACGAGATCTGATACAATCCCACGAGATATGATACAATTCCACGAGATATGATACAATTCCACGAGATATGATACAATCCCACGAGATATGATACAATTCCACGAGATATGATACAATTCCACGAGATCTGATACAATCCCACGAGATATGATACAATTCCACGAGATATGATACAATTCCACGAGATATGATACAATTCCACGAGATATGATACAATCCCACGAGATATGATACAATTCCACGAGATCTGATACAATCCCACGAGATATGATACAATTCCACGAGATATGATACAATTCCACAAGATATGATACAATTCCACGAGATATGATACAATTCCACGAGATCTGATACAATCCCACGAGATATGATACAATTCCACGAGATATGATACAATCCCATGAGATATGATACAATTCCACGAGATATGATACAATTCCACGAGATATGATACAATTCCACGAGATCTGATACAATCCCACGAGATATGATACAATTCCACGAGATATGATACAATTCCACGAGATATGATACAATTCCACGAGATATGATACAATCCCACGAGATATGATACAATTCCACGAGATATGATACAATTCCACGAGATATGATACAATCCCACGAGATATGATACAATTCCACGAGATATGATACAATTCCACGAGATATGATACAATACCACGAGATATGATACAATTCCACGAGATATGATACAATACCACGAGATCTGATACAATTCCACGAGATATGATACAATTCCACGAGATATGATACAATTCCACGAGATATGATACAATACCACGAGATCTGATACAATTCCACGAGATATGATACAATTCCACGAGATATGATACAATTCCACGAGATATGATACAATACCACGTGATCTGATACAATTCCACGAGATACGATACAATTCCACGAGATATGATACAATTCCACGAGATATGATACAATTCCACGAGATATGATACAATCCCACGAGATCTGATTACAATCCCACGAGATATGATACAATCCCACGAGATCTGATACAATCCCACGAGATCTGATATGCAATCCCACGAGATCCCAATCCCACGAGATATGATACAATCCCACGAGATATGATACAATACCACGAGATCTGATACAATTCCACGAGATATGATACAATTCCACGAGATATGATATAATTCCACGAGATATGATACAATACCACGAGATCTGATACAATTCCACGAGATATGATACAAACGAGATATGATACAGTTCCACGAGATATGATACAATTCCACGAGATATGATACAATATCTGATACAATCCCACGAGATATGATACAATCCCACGAGATATGATACAATCCCACGAGATCTGATACAATCGAGATCTGATACAACGAGATATGATACAATCCCACGAGATCTGATACAATCCCACGAGATCTGACGCAACCCCACGAGATGTGATACAATCCCACGAGATATGATACAATACCACGAGATCTGATACAATTCCACGAGATATGATACAATCCCACGAGATATGATACAATACCACGAGATCTGATACAATTCCACGAGATATGATACAATTCCACGAGATATGATATAATTCCACGAGATATGATACAATACCACGAGATCTGATACAATTCCACGAGATATGATACAATTCCACGAGATATGATACAGTTCCACGAGATATGATACAATTCCACGAGATATGATACAATCCCACGAGATCTGATACAATCCCACGAGATATGATACAATCCCACGAGATATGATACAATCACACGAGATCTGATACAATCCCACGAGATCTGATACAATCCCACGAGATATGATACAATCCCACGAGATATGATACAATCCCACGAGATCTGATACAATCCCACGAGATCTGACGCAACCCCACGAGATGTGATACAATCCCACGAGATATGATACAATCCCACGAGATATGATACAATCCCACGAGATCTGACGCAACCCCACGAGATATGATACAATCCCACGAGATATGATACAATCCCACGAGATATGATACAATACCACGTGATCTGATACAATTCCACGAGATACGATACAATTCCACGAGATATGATACAATTCCACGAGATATGATACAATTCCACGAGATATGATACAATCCCACGAGATCTGATTACAATCCCACGAGATCTGATACAATCCCACGAGATATGATACAATCCCACGAGATCTGACGCAATCCCACGAGATCTGACGCAATCCCACGAGATATGATACAATCCCACGAGATATGATACAATACCACGAGATCTGATACAATTCCACGAGATATGATACAATTCCACGAGATATGATATAATTCCACGAGATATGATACAATACCACGAGATCTGATACAATTCCACGAGATATGATACAATTCCACGAGATATGATACAGTTCCACGAGATATGATACAATTCCACGAGATATGATACAATCCCACGAGATCTGATACAATCCCACGAGATATGATACAATCCCACGAGATATGATACAATCCCACGAGATATGATACAATCACACGAGATCTGATACAATCCCACGAGATCTGATACAATCCCACGAGATATGATACAATCCCACGAGATATGATACAATCCCACGAGATCTGATACAATCCCACGAGATCTGACGCAACCCCACGAGATGTGATACAATCCCACGAGATATGATACAATCCCACGAGATATGATACAATCCCACGAGATCTGACGCAACCCCACGAGATATGATACAATCCCACGAGATATGATACAATCCCACGAGATATGATACAATCCCACGAGATCTGACGCAATCCCACGAGATATGATGCAATCCCACGAGATATGATACAATCCCACGAGATATGATACAATCCCACGAGATATGATACAATCCCACGAGATATGATACAATCCCACGAGATCTGATACAATCCCACGAGATATGATACAATCCCACGAGATATGATACAATCCCACTGTCACGACTTCCGCCGAAGTTGGCTCTCCTGCCTGTTCGGGCGGTGCTCGGCGGTCGTCGTCACCGTCCTACTAGCCGCTACCGATCCCTTTTTCGTTTGTCTGTTGGTTTTGTCTTATTAGTTTCACCTGTGTGTATTTTAGTTTAATTAGCGTCCTTATATATAGTAGGTTGTCCCGCCCTTGTTTTGTGCGGGATTGTTTTTTGTTACTCTGTTGAATGGTGGTTTTCGTATGTGTATTCTCCGGACTATTTGGTTCTGTGTTTGGGCTGGTCAATTGTATGCCCTGTATGTTGGCGTGACTGTTTTGTGCGCCGGAGAATAAATTGACGATCTACTGAACCCTGCTCTCTGCGCCTGATTCCACCCACCACTCCTAGTATCCCGTGACACCCACGAGATCTGATACAATCCCACGACATCTGACACAATCTCACGACATCTGACACAATCTCACGAGATCTGATACAATCCCATGAGATCTGTGTGTATATCCATGTGTGTGTGCGCGCCTGCATCCATGTGTGTATGTGTGTGTGTGAACTGTGTGTGTGAACTGTCCAGGACTTTGTTATCTCAACTGTATCCTGCATAGCGACCCTCAGCAGAGCCACCTGTCAGACAGCCTCTATAGAGCTGTGTCTCTGCCCCCTTGTTAAACACTCTCAGCCTTTCAGTAGATATTTCCTTCAGTCAAATGGCCAAATCGACCTCTAGTGGCCCCATGGATGGAATGTTATTCATATTTCTATTTCAAATGGTTTTGTTATATTTCAGTCTTCTGTGATGTATATAAAGTGTAATATTTGGACGCAAACTCAAAATTGAATACATTTAATCTCTATATCTGACATGGTACAGCTGTCTTCTTTTTTTTAAGCCCATTGTCACGAGTCCGACCGAGGGTGGTTCCCCTTCCCGGGCGGGTGGCGCTCGGCGGTCGTCGTCACCGGCCTATTAGCTGCCACTGATTGTCTTTCCTCCCCCTCCTTGTATGTTTATTGGTAGCACCTGTTTATGTATAATTAGTTTGTCTTTATTAGACAGCCGGCCCGCCTGGTTGTTGTGCGGGATTATTTCAGTGTAACCTTCGGCTCTGTTGTAGAGGTACGTGTTAGTGCCTCGTCGTGATTTTTTCCGTTGTACATTTTCATTCCCTGTGTTTGGGAACGTTACTATTTTGAGCACCCTGTTGGTGCTATTAAAGACGCACAGCATTGCACTCTCTGTCTCCTGCGTTTGACTCCACACCCACGACACCCGGGGCATTACACCCATAACCACCTGTCTGAGGTGGAAACTTTTGTTTCAAACTAGATTTTCTTAAGACTACCAAGAAACACTCTGATTGTGTGACGTTGATTTAGCCCACAGCACAGAGCCCATTCTGACTTGTCTTCTATGGGTATTGTTCACAAGCTCTGCTAGCATGGTCTCTACAGTGAGGAGATTTATCAATGTACTTGGAATTTCCTTGGAATAAAGAGCCACACACACACACCCACACCCACACACACACACACTCGTATGCTAATCATATACAAACACACACACCTGCAAACACATACTGCTGCAGAGAGAGAGAGAGAGAGAGAGAGAGAGAGAGAGAGAGAGAGAGAGAGAGAGAGAGAGAGAGAGAGAGAGAGAGAGAGCAGCAGAGTGTGTGAAATGTGACTGATGGGTAATTAGTTCTGTGTGTCAGTCCTTCCATACCGCGCGCACGCGCACACACACACAGTGCAGATGTACACGTCCCCTGTCTTAATGACTCCAGCAGTGTGACAACAGTAATAATAAATGAGATGCTGGGAGTCTATGAAGGCTCATCACGCGTGCCCATGCATATAGGTCCAGTACACATGGGAGCAATGAGACTTTATGAGACTCTGATACATCAAAGTATCTTTCCATTAAAAAGGTCTCTATCAGTTACATGTCATATAGGAAGGCTGTGCTGGTAGGCTGCACGGACAGGCAGCAGCATAATCATATGCAGACATAATCAAACAGATATTGAAATGTGAAATGGAAATTCACACACACGCATACATGCAAACGCAAGCACACATATTCATGAAAGCACACGTGCACACACATACAGTGCATTCGGAAAGTATTCAGACCCCTTGACTTTTTCCACATTTTGTTATATTACAGCCTTATTCTAAAATTGATTCAATTGTCCCCCCCCCCCCCCCCCCCCGTAATAACAAAGCAAAAACAGGTTTATAGACATTTTTGCTCATTTATAAAAATAAAAGAAATCTTTAAATATCACATTTACATAAGTATTCAGACCCTTTACTTTGTTGAAGCACCTTTGGCAGCTATTACAGCCTAGAGTCTTCTTGGGTATGACGCTACAAACTTGGCACCTGTATTTGGGGAGTTTCTCCCATACCTCTCTGCAGATCCTCTCAAGCTCAGTCAGGTTGAATGGGGAGCGTCGCTGCACAGCTATTTTCAGGTCTTTCCAGAGATGTTTCGGATTCAAGTCCTGGCTCTGGCTAGGTCACTCAAGGACATTCAGAGACTTGTCCCGAAACCACTCCTGCGTTGTATTGGCTGTGTGCTTAGGGTTGTTGTCCTGTTGCAAGGTGAACCTTCGCCCCAGTCTGAGGTCCTGAGTGCTCTGGAGCAGGTTTTCATCAAGGATCTCTCTGTACTTTGCTACATTCCTAACTAGTCTCCCAGTCCCTGCCGCTGAAAAACACCCCCACAGCATGATGCTGCCACCATCATGCTTCACCATAGGGATGGTGCCAGCTTTCCTCCAGACATGACATTTTGCATTCAGGCCAAAGTGTTCAATCTTTGTTAGTCAGACCAGACAATCTTGTTTCTCATGGTCTGAGAGTCTTTAGGTACCTTTTGGAAAACTCCAAGCTGGCTGTCTTGTGCCTTTTACTGAGGAGTGGCTTCCGTCTGGCCACTCTACCACAAAGGCCTGATTGGTGGAGTGCTGCAGAGATTGTTGTCCTTCTGGAAGTTTCTCCCATCTCCACAGAGGAACTCTAGAGCTCTGTCAGAGTGACCATTGGGTTCTTGGTCACCTCCCTGACCATGGCAATTCTCCCCCGATTGCTCAGTTTGGCCAAGGAAGAGTCTTGGTGGTTCCAAACTTCTTCAGTTTAAGAATTATGGAAGCCACTGTGTTCTTGGGGACATTCAATGCTGCAGAAAAGTTTTGGGATCCTTCCCCATATCTGTGCCTCTTGGAGCTCTACGGACAATTTCTTTGACCTCATGGCTTGATTTTTTCTCTGACATGCACTGTCAACTGTGGGACCTTATATAGACAGGTGTGTGCCTTGTCAAATCATGTCCAATCAATTTAATTTACCATAGCTGGACTCCAATCAAGTTGTAATAAAATCCCAAGGATGATCAATGGAAACAGGATGCACCTGAACAAAATAGCATAGCAAAGGGTCTGAATACTTATGTAAAAAAGGTATTTCAGTTTTTTTATTTTAAATATATTTGTAAACATTTCCAAAAACCTGTTTTCGCTTTGTCATTTTGGGGTATTGTGTGTAGATTGCTCAGGGAAAAAACATATTTAATCAACTTTAGGATAAGGCTGTAACGTAACAAAATGTGGAAAAAGTGAAGGGGTCTGAATATTTTCAGAAGGCATGGTATGAATACTGTGAAAGTGATATTGGTATCAAATATAAACAGTTATATTGTGATTTATTTATTTAAAAAACTTCATCTGATCTGAGGAGTAACGGTAACAAGGCTCAAGCGAGGCATCTAGCACACTTTGAGAAAAGTTAATATAGTAGTTTAACATGAGATGCTATAGGTCACATAGTATATTTTAACATGAGATGCTATAGTTCATATAGTAGTTTAACATGAGATGCTATAGGTCATATAGTAGTTTAACATGAGATGCTATAGTTCATATAGTAGTTTAACATGAGATGCTATAGGTCATATAGTAGTTTAACATGAGATGCTATAGTTCATATAGTAGTGTAACATGAGATGCTATAGGTCATATAGTAGTCATGAGATATAGTTCATATAGTATATTTTAACATGAGATGCTATAGTTCATATAGTAGTTTAACATGAGATGCTATAGTTCATATAGTAGTTTAACATGAGATGCTATAGTTCATATAGTAGTTTAACATGAGATGCTTTAGGTCATATAGTAGTTTAACATGAGATGCTATAGTTCATATAGTAGTTAACATGAGATGCTATAGTTCATATAGTAGTTTAACATGAGATGCTATAGTTCATATAGTATATTTTAACATGAGATGCTATAGTTCATATAGTATATTTTAACATGAGATGCTATAGTTCATATAGTATATTTTAACATGAGATGCTATAGTTCATATAGTATATTTTAACATGAGATGCTATAGGTCATATAGTAGTTTAACATGAGATGCTATAGTTCATATAGTAGTTTAACATGAGATGCTATAGTTCATATAGTATATTTTAACATGAGATGCTATAGTTCATATAGTATATTTTAACATGAGATGCTATAGTTCATATAGTAGTTTAACATGAGATGCTATAGGTCATATAGTAGTTTAACATGAGATGCTATAGTTCATATAGAATATTTTAACATGAGATGCTTTAGGTCATATAGTAGTTTAACATGAGATTGTCACGGTTCATGAATCCACTGCTTCCTTTTCTCTCTCTCTCTCTCTCTCTCTCTCTCTCTCTCTCTCTCTCGTGTTTGTGTGGGCGTGGTTCCCAATCTCGGCCTGATTGTCTGCGCCAGCTGGAATCACTTATCTTCCCTTTATATGTTCTGTAACCAGTGTTTCTTGTTGTCAGATCGTTGTTACTTCCCTGAGGTTGTGTCGTGTGTCCGTGCTCATCTCTCGCCGCCCTTGTGTGGATTATCTGCTGTGCTCCTTCCTACCCATCCGGACACTCTCCCCTGGGTTTCTCAGCACGCTTTCATAGGAGGATGCGCCCTAGTCCCTGGGTCGGATTCCGTCTGAGTACAGTCTGTCTGTCCTGTTGCTGCTGTAACCTGTATTCATTAAACCATCGTTGCTTGCATCTTGCATCCGCCTCTGTATTGTTACAGAGATGCTATAGGTCATATAGTAGTTTAACATGAGATGCTATAGTTCATATAGAATATTTTAACATGAGATGCTATAGTTCATATAGTATATTTTAAAATGAGATGCTTTAGGTCATATAGTAGTTTAACATGAGATGCTATAGGTCATATAGTAGTGTAACATGAGATGCTATAGGTCATATAGTAGTTTAACATGAGATGCTATAGTTCATATAGAATATTTTAACATGAGATGCTATAGTTCATATAGTATATTTTAAAATGAGATGCTTTAGGTCATATAGTAGTTTAACATGAGATGCTATAGGTCATATAGTAGTGTAACATGAGATGCTATAGGTCATATAACGTGAACATACTGTAGCAGGGGAGAATAGGGGTTAAAAGTGGAAGATGTAGAGACGATAGTGCTATAGGTTAACAGTAGGAACATACGTTGTCTTAGTGTACTGTAGAGTAGCTAGTATGTGCTTAGGAAGGGGGAGAGAAGGGAAGACCATAGTGCTGGTTTATTTTTTAATTTTTAATTTAGTTAACCTTTATTTAACTAGGCAAGTCAGTTAAAGAACAAATTCTTATTTACAATGACGGCCTTAACAGAGACATACTGTACAGTATGGCAGGGAGGGGCTCGGGTCAGTGGAGGCCCCAGGGGTAGAGGTGGTGGAGGATGGCTATTGCTGGATCAGCGTCTCTGTGTGTCTCTTCCTCTCAGAGTAATAACCTGACAACCACTCCAGTCATCTCCCTGAGCTCAGATGACCCCAGTCTCCACAGCAGTTAACCCTGCTGTCAGGGGACTAGGGCTGGGTGTGGGGGTTGGTGGGATGGGGGGGTTGTGTGTGTGTACATTATACATACTAAGTACCACTCTGCAATAATTGTGACACCCAGGAGGAGAGTGGTAGAGGATGGGTGAGTTCAGATTTAAGACATACTGTGAGGCAGTATGGAGAGCTGAAACAGTCGTTGTCTACCAATGGGGTTGCTTACTCCAGAACTTCTTCAACTAGATGACTTGAGGCAGGTCTGTGCTGACCTGTCAGTCCTGGTGATAGGGTGCAAGGTGGGCACTATCGCAGGTCACGGGGTCATGATGCTAAGAGCTGAACCAAACCTTTCGTTAAGGAATCAAGTGACCAATGCCTGGTTGGTTTCTTTGTTTCAGTCCCATGAACTGTAACATACTGTGTGCATGGCTAAACGAAGTCTTGAGGATGTTATAAATGCCACACTGTTGTTGACTACCCGAATTGTTTTGAATTGTTGTCCTTGTTGACCTCTTGCCAAGTCCCTCTCAGGTTAAATAAAGGTGAAATAAAAACCGAATAAAGCCTTTATGGACTTTAAAGTCAAGAGTGACACTAGTTTGTGTAACCTTGCTTCAACCTTGACTGTTGCTCTCTAGACGAAGATACAGCACATTGACAGCACACAACTAATGAAGGCCAGAATGTCATGTTTTATTCATTAAAGAGGTGTGTGTGTGTGTTTCTGTGTGTGTGTGTGTGTGTGTGTGTGTGTGTGTTCTGTCTCTTTGAATAGAAAGGATCTTGTAGTAATCGTTTCCTCTCCGATCCTCATCATATTATCTCTTTGATGTTCTCTTTCTTCTCACAGTACATCTATGATGTTCAGACAGGTTGCATTTGTATATTGTTACCACACATGCAAAGTAATGGACTAGCTGTGTAGTCAATGATTAGTCACTCACTCATTCACTCACTCACTCACTCACTCACTCACTCACTCACTCACTCACTCACTCACTCACTCACTCACTCACTCACTCACTCACTCTTTCTTTCTCTCTTTCTCCTTCCTTCCTTCCTTCCTTCCTTCCTTCCTTCCTTCCTTCCTTCCTTCCTTCCTTCCTTCCTTCCTTCCTTCCTTCCTTCCTTCCTTCCTTCCTTCCTTCCTTCCTTCTCTCTCTCGCACGCGCGTGTGCTTTCTCTCTCTTTCTCCTTCCCTCTCTCTCTCTCTCTCTCTCTCTCGCACGCGCGTGTGCTTTCTCTCTCTTTCTCCTTCTCTCTCTCTCTCTCTCTCTCTCTCTCTCTCTCTCTCTCTGTCTCTCTGTCTCTCTGTCTCTCTCTCTCTCTCTCCCTCTCTCTCTCTCTCTCTCTCTGTCTCTCTCTCTCTCTCTGTCTCTCTCTGTCTCTCTCTAGGGAGAGTGTCTACTGTGATAGGGAGAGTGTCTACAAGGTGAGTTGGTGAAAAACAGAGACAGGAAAAGGGAGGGGGGGCATGTAGCTATACTCTGCAAAATCATACCTTTCGGATCTTAGATGCTGTGTAGTGCTCTATTGTGCTGTGTTTTTTACATTTTTTACATTTAAGTCATTTAGCAGACGCTCTTATCCAGAGTGACGTGCTTGGCTGTGCTGTGTTGGGGTGACTGTGCTGTCTTGGGCTCAGCTGTGCTGTGTTGGGCTTGGCTGTGCTGTGTTGGGCTCGACTGGCTACATCAGAGTATTAGATTCAAACAAACCACAATGTGTTACAATAAGCCAGCCCAGCACCGCACAGCTTAGCAAAGCACAATCCTGCCAACCTAATTATCTTACAGCCAAAGACAAAGAGGAGCCAATAACAAGGTTTAATTGATAAATGAGAACATGCTATGGCAGATGTAAATGTGTATGACGGGTTCTTGTTTTCAGCTAATTGATTTAAAGCAACAGATATTCTGAAGCAAGCATCAAGCATGAAAACCCACTTTTGTGACACCTGCAGCTGCTATTCCTATCACTACTGCAGAGAGCGCACCATGCTGTTGTCACCACAGTTAACGCTCATTCCTACTACTGGTTCTGTTGTCGTGTTCCTACTGTCCCCCTCCTACTGTCACTTAAACACAGCTGTTCCCCCTCCTACTGTCACTTAAACACAGCTGTTCCCCCTCCTACTGTCACTTAAACACAGCTGTTCCCCTCCTACTGTCACTTAAACACAGCTGTTCTCCCTCCTACTGTCACTTAAACACAGCTGTTCCCCCTCCTACTGTCACTTAAACACAGCTGTTCCCCCTCCTACTGTCACTTAAACACAGCTGTTCCCCTCCTACTGTCACTTAAACACAGCTGTTCCCCCTCCTACTGTCACTTAAACACAGCTGTTCTCCTCCTACTGTCACTTAAACACAGCTGTTCCCCTCCTACTGTCACTTAAACACAGCTGTTCCCCTGTGATATGATTGGAAATAGTTTTGTTTCCATCTAAGGTTGACTCCTTAGAACAACCCCACTGCATTGCAGTACTAGCTGTGCCACCAGAGACTCTGGGTTCGTGCCCAGGCTCTGTCGCAGCTGGCCGCGCCCGGGAGGTCTGTGGGGCAACGCACAATTAGCTGGTAGAGATATCCTTGTCTCATCGCGCACCAGCGACTCCTGTGGTGGGCCGGGCGCAGTGCGCGCTAACCAGGTCGCCAGGTGCACAGTGTTTCCTCCGACACATTGGTACAGCTGGCTTCCGGGTTGGATGCGCGCTGTGTTAAAGAAGCAGTGCGGCTTAGTTTGGTGTTTGGTGTTTCGGAGGACGCATGACTTTCAACCTTCGTCTCTCCCGAGCCGTACGGGAGTTGGAGCGATGAGACAAGATAGTAGCTACTAACAATTGGACCCCACGAAAATGGGGAGAAAAGGGGGTAAAAAAAAAATATATATAAAAAAATATAAAAAAATAAGAACAAATACTAGCTCAACCTCCACAGTTAGTATCATCACAATATTAATAATTGACAATAGAGGAGGATAATACTGGTATTTTATTTATTACCTTTATTTAACAAGGCAAGTAAGTTAAGAACAAATTCTTATTTACAAAGACAGGCTAGGAACAATGGGTTGGTTAACTGCCTTGTTGAGGGGCAGAATGACAGATTTGTACCTTGTCAGCTCGGGGATTCAATCTAGCAACCTTTCAGTTACTGGTCCAATGCTCTAACCACTAGGCTACCTGCCACCCCTGCTAAATGAGAGGGAGAGATAATGAGAGCTAAAGACAAAGGGCCCCTATTCAGTTGAGTCTCTGGCACCAGAGGCCCATTAGGTCTGGACTCTTTCCAGTGTCTCTGCTCCCTTAATGTCAGTATGACACAGAGCAGCATATGGAATATGGCAAATAGATGTTTAACCATTATCTCCCTTCCCTCTATCACTCTATCCCTTCTCTCTCTCTCTCTCTCTCTCTCTCTCTCTCTCTCATCCCTCCCTTCATTCCATCCCTCTGTCCATCCATTCCTCCCTCCCTCCCTCCATCCCTCCATAGCTGTAACTCTATGTCTTGTCCACTCTCTCTCCTCTCTTTCTCTCTCTCTCTTTCTTTCCCTCTCCTCTCTCTCTCTCTCTGTCTCTCTCTCTTTGGTAATTAAATAAGCTAGCGACACTAACAAGGATATGGTTGTCTACTGGACACAAAATATGTGCTGTAATTGATTGAGTGAAACATCCATAAAGTCTCTGTTTAATTTCCCCACACCTCCATTATATACATATTGTGCTGTTTACACATGAGACAGAAGTGACCATCTGTGAAAGGCTACATTGTAATTATGGACTGACTACCTGAAGGCATCTGTACTCTATTTAAACTTAACTCCGCCTCAATTACCATGGTCCCTGATGTCAAATGGAACACATACGCAGTGCGTACAGTGTGTGTGTCCGCACAGGCATGTGTGTGTGTGCGTGAACGTGCATGCCAGTGTGTGAATTTGCGTACTTTGTGTAGTTTAGAAAAACTGAATTAAAAGGTACATATACTTCTGATTGGCTAGAGGGGTAAATCCTGCTGCCGATGTCATACCCTGTTAAAACCATGTATTAGAAACTAGGTTTTACTACAGCCGTTGCTGTTGCATCTATGTTGGGTTTTCTTGCATCAAACACTCGTGTTACTTTCATGTGCAAACTTCAAAGAAATGACCTGTCAATCATTTAAGAATCACTGTACTGTAGGTTGAATTCTTTAATGTGCCATCCACGTAATTAAATATTTGTTTCGGCACTAATAAGCCCTGTTAAGTTTTGGGCCAATTACATGAACTCTGGGTATGCTGTTGCACAGCATGGGTATGCTGCTGGCACAGTGTTCAGCCCGGGTCCATGGCTGGATCGGCGGGATGAGCGGGTTCTTCGTCCCCCACCAGAGCTGCCCCCTAACGCTGGCGGGTAGAGAACCTTTCTCTATGGTGTAGTAAGTCAGGGCGTGACTGGGGGGTATTCTAGTTTATTATTTCTATGTGGGGTTCTAGTTTATTATTTCTATGTTGGTGGTTTTTATGATTCCCAATTAGAGGCAGCTGGTAATCGTTGTCTCTAATTGGGGATCATATTTAAGTAGTTATTGTTCCCACCTGTGCTTCTGGGTTATTATTTTGTGTTTTGTGCATGTGCACCATGTAGTCACGTTTCATTGTCACGTTTCATTGTCAGTTTATTGATTTATTGTTTTGTTCTTGCTAAGTTTCACTTTATAATAAATATGTGGAACTCAACATCCGCTGCACCTTCTGTCTCTCCTCACGTACATGACATCTATAAACATCTAACAAAACTGAATTTGTCTGCTTCGGGGAATATAGCCATCATCGCTTCAACAAGAGCAATCTTCGGTTTGTGACATCTTTTCTGTTGCTTGCACGGCATTTTCCGCCATGGATTTTGTTCTTAACTGATTTGCCTAGTTAATTAAAGTAAAATATTTCTATCAACGGCTCCATCGCTAGGATGATGCCCAGGGGTTATATTTTTATTTCCATATATTGTGATTGTGACTAATCTTTTTTTATTCGTAATACATTAAAGTCAAATTGTATACATTGTGGTTGTATTTCAGTGAGTCATACTGCACCCCTTCTTGTTGCATGGGAGAACATTCTGGAAACAGTAAGCCTTTATATACACTCTTAGAAAAAAGGGTTCTGCCTGGAACATAAACGGGTTCTTCAAAGTGTTCTCTCTTATGGGGACAGCCGAAGACCTTTGACATTCTAGATATGACCTTTTTGTACAGTGCCTTTAGCCTGAATTTAAAATGGATTAAATTGAGATTGTTTCACTGGCCAGAACACAATAATGCCAAAGTGGAAGAACATTTTAAGACATTTTTTAAATTAATTTTAAAAATAAAAAGCTGAAATGTCTTGAGTCAATAAGTATTCAACCTCTTTGTTATTGTCACGCCCTGATCTGTTTCACCTGTCCTTGTGCTTGTCTCCACCCCCCTCCAGGTGTCACCCATCTTCCCCATCATCCCCTGTGTTTTCTGTCTGTTGCCAGTTCGTCTTGTTTGTTCAAGCCTGCCAGCGTTTTGTCTAAGCACCTGGTTATCCCTAGTCTCTCTTTTCTCGTCCTCCTGGTTTTTGACCTTTGCCTGTCCTGACCCTGTACCCACCCACCTGCCTGACCTTTGCCTGTCCTGACCCTGTACCCACCCACCTGCCTGACCTTTGCCTGTCCTGACCCTGTACCCACCCACCTGCCTGACCTTTGCCTGTCCTGACCCTGTACCCACCCACCTGCCTGACCTTTGCCTGTCCTGACCCTGTACCCACCCACCTGCCTGACCTTTGCCTGTCCTGACCCTGTACCCACCCACCTGCCTGACCTGTCCTGACCCTGTACCCACCCACCTGCCTGACCTTTGCCTGTCCTGACCCTGTACCCACCCACCTGCCTGACCTTTGCCTGTCCTGACCCTGTACCCACCCACCTGCCTGACCTTTGCCTGACCTGACCCTGAGCCTGACTGCCGTCCTGTACCTTGCTCCACCTCTGGATTATCGACCTGTCCCTGACCTGAGCCTGAGCCTGCCTGCCGTCCTGTACTTTGGCATCTACTCTGGATTATTATCGACCCCTGCCTGCCTTGACCTGTCGTTTGCCTGCCCCTGTTGTTACAATAAACATTGTTACTTCACAGAGTCTGCACTTGGGTCTTACCTTGATTCCTGGTAGTTATGGCAAGCATAAAGAAATGACTTCAGGAGTAAAAATGTGCTTAACAAGTCGAATAATAAGTTGCATGGACTCAGGGTGCAAAATAGTGTTTAACATGACTTTTGAATGATTACCTAATTTCTCTACCCCACACATACAATAGTCTGTAAGGTCCCTCAGTCAAGCAGTGAATTTCAAACACAGATTCAAACACAACGACCAGGGAAGTTTTCCAATGCCTCGCGAAGAACGGGTACCTATTGCTAGGTGGGCTAAAAAAAAGAAAAAATACATTGAATATCCCTTTGAGAATGGTGACGTTATTCATTCGACTTTGGATGGTGAATCAATACACACAGTCACTACAAAGATACAGTACAGGGGCCTTCCTAACTCAGTTGCCGGAGAGGAAGGAAACCATTCAGGGATTTCACCATGTTGACTGAAACTGAAAACAACATTGTAGTTACTCCACAATACTATCCTAATTAACAGAGTGAAGGAAGCCTGTGCATAATAAATATATTCCAAACCATGCATCATATTTGCAATAAGGAACTAAGGTAAAACTGAAAAGAATGTGGCAAAGCATTATGTATCCAGGACAGGGGTGTGAATACTTATGTACATTAGATATTTCTGTATTTCATTTTAAATACATTTGCAAAACATTTTTTTCAACATGTTTTCACTTTTTCATTATGGGGTATTTTTTGTAGATGGCTGGGGGAAAAAATATTTGATCCATTTTTAATTCAGACCATAACAAAACAATGTGGAATAAATCAAGGGGTATGAATACTTTCTGAAGGCATTGTATCTATTAGTAATATCCTAGCCTTTAGTTTTTCCCTAGCAAGTCAATATCATATAAGTTAATTTACTGAGATGTCTATTTCATCGTTATTCATCCAAGCCTGTGGTTAGAGGGTTACACTTGGTTACCATAGCAACTGCTTGATGTGCACCTGCTAGACTTGATGCAGATGTAGCAAAGCACTTTGCCTTTTCATCTAGCTGAAGGTAGGAGGGGGGGAGAGAGAGTTACTAAGAAATGTATGGAATTATGGTAGCTGTCGATAGAAAGGGAGAGAGAGAAAGAGAGAGACTGGGGAGACAGAAAGAGAGACAGAGTGAGTGAGAGAGAGAGACAGAGAGAGAGAGGGAGAGGAGAGAGAGAGAGAGAGAGAGAGAGAAAGAGAGAGAGAGATATACTGTAGAGATAAAGTGAAAGAGAAGAGAGTTAGAAATGTCTGGGTTTGTGTGCATGTTGAAACACTCACAGATGAATGTACCGAAACAAGCTTTGATCCTGCTGAGACGTAGCCATGTGTGTGAGTATCATCATTACACATAGATATTATATTGAAATGCACAGAGAGCAATTGCTGCTTCCCCGTTTTAAATGCAGTCCCTGGAAGCTGCTGTCACTCCCATTCATGGAGTGCTTGTTTTTGGAAACATTGTCAGCCAGCACACTTTTTGTTGAGTGTGCTTTTTCCCCAGCATCCAGTCAGGCACAGATTACAATTTGATGTCACGACTTCCGCCGAAGTTGGTCCCTCTCCTTGTTCGGGCGGCATTCGGTGGTCAACGTCACTGGCCTTCTAGCCATCGCTGATACACTTTTCATTTTCCATTTGTTTTGTCCTTGTCTTACACACCTAGTTTCAATCCCCCAATTACTTGTTCATTATTTAACCCTCTGTTCCCCCATGGTTGTTTGTGAGTGATTGTTTACTGTATTGAGGTCCGTTATTGTGGCCTTGGTGGAATGAATACCTTATTTCAATCGGTGGGGCGGGTCGTAGTTCAGAATAATTATATTGTGGATCGGAAACATTTTAAATCAAAATATTGTATTTTTTACAAACTCAGGAGCTTGCTGTGTTGAATTGTGTTGTGAATTCTATTAGGCTATGTGAGCGTTGTTCAATAATTGCATGCGCATCTCTTTATGTAAATGGGTAAGTTCATGTTATTTTCTCTCTCACACGCTTCCTCGACCTTGATTTCGCTAGCTAGCATAATTAGCTGTCAGCTGGTCAAGATGGCTTCTTCTCAGAGGTGTGCAGTTTTAGCTTGTTTGTATAGGTAAATTAACTCATTTAAAAGCTAGGTTTTAGCCGAAGTATAAACAACTGTTTCACATTGAGCTAGCTATCTGCCATTCTGTGGATAACATGATACACCAGATAGCTAGCAAAACTAGATGTGTCCTTTACATTGCTCATCATCCAGCTAGCTAGCTTATAACCCACCTTCTCTCGCCAACAGTACCATGGTTGTCTCTGTTGTAGTAATCCTTGAGTGGAAAGTAAATGGCAGCACTGCAAATAACTCCAATGCTAATTCGCGGTAAAGCCAAATCAACTATCAATTTTTTATAACTAACTCGTGGTACTGCAATTTCTCCAAAAGCATCTGTTTTTGCTGTCATTTATGTCACTTGAGTGTCCTCTACTGTCGTAATGTGCAACTGAATACCTGACTGTGTTGCAAGAGTGTCTTCCAAGTTTGTCTACAGAATATTATTGCCAAGGAGAAAATGAGTCCTTGATATCATTTATGGCCATATGCTTAATTAGTAGGTTGATAACAGAAATTGACAGTGAAGTACTGTATTTGAGTGAACACATTTTCTTTCGGGGTATGAGAGGAAGAGATATTACAGGCTATCCAAAATAAAACTATTCATCTTCCCCCTGGCAGGTCTCAGACCAAAAGCATTAGATGTAAAACCTGCATAAACAAGTCACATGCCTCAGCGATCTGCTGTCATGTAGCAGGTGTTGATGACACTTTAAAGCAAGTCAAATAAGAATTGTTTATTCAAATTTCAGTTAAACTATTTGATTATCTAAACAATATTTAATGCAACAATATTGAATGTTAAATGTTTTGTTATGTCAGCTATTGTAAGGGTTGTCGTCGGTGGTGGAAGAAGGATCGGACCAAGATGCAGGGTGGTAAGTGTTCATGGTTTTTAATAATACTCAAAACTGAACACTGAACAACAAAAACAACAAAGAATCAACCGAAACAGTTCTGTCTGGTGCAAACACACAAAGACTGAAAACAACCACCCACAAAACACAATAGAAAACAGGCTACCTAAATATGGTTCTCAATCAGGGACAACGATTGACAGCTGCCTCTGATTGAGAACCATACCAGGCCAAACACAGAAATAGAAATTCATAGAAAAACTAACATAGACATCCCACCCAACTCACGCCCTGACCATATTAAAACAAAGACAAAACAAAGGAACTAAGGTCAGAACATGACAGCAAAAAGCTTTCATTAGTTAACAAGAAGGCTAATTAGAAGGGTCTTTTTCAAAGTGATTTGGATTGTCATTGTGAAGCATCACCACAAATAAGAAGATAGGCCTATCATTCTTAATTCATGGCATGGTTTCCTTTTACACCAATGTTGAATAGACATGCAGCCAAATCATTTCATGTAGGGAATGGGAATAGCCTAATAGCCTACTTAGGGTTGCAATGCTGCCGGTAATTTACCAAAGTTACCTGAATCTTCAGTAATTTTAGTAACGAACTGAAAATCTATGGCAATCTATCGTACTTTGGTCATTTATACTTGAATAACTTTTGAAAAAGGTATTCATATATAGTATTCTTATTTTTTATATTCTCTATGAGTTTGTAGTAGATGGTTCAAGCGAAAAAATATAAATGAATGAGAAAAGCATCTAATCCACAATGCCATTATGTTCAATTAACTCTGCAACTTAACCAACTATTTACTTTTTTCACAACTGTCACCAGTTTGACATCAAAACATTGACAACAAATTCATATTGACATAGATCATTTTTTAAATTTTTAAATGTTTATTTTATAGTCACCATCATTAATTATTTGGCGCATTTAATATGTAATAAGTCCACACAGAGGGCCAGACATAATTAGGCTCCTGAGTGGTGCAGCGGTCTAAGCCACTGCATCACTACAGACCCTGGTTCAATTCCAGGCTGTATCACAACTAGCTGTGATTGGGAGTCCCATAGGGCGGCACACAATTGGCCCAGTATCATCTGGGTTACGGATTGGCTGGGTTAGAATTGGTTCTTAACTGAATTTCCAAGTTAAATCAAATCAAAATAAACAGACACCTGTGATAATCTGATATACCTAAAAGGACCACTAAATGTCCCGTGATAGATTACATGAAATCCTTGAAGGACACCAACATTCTGGTAGTTTGCTGGTAAATGTAAAATGTTTTTAGTAATACACCCTCCCTTTTCAACCCTAAGCGAAGTACTCTGGAGTATTAAAAACAATTAGGCCTAATTGTCAGATATTGGGTGCAGTTCGTTTTGATGTGGCTGGCGGGGTGGGTGTGGCGCCAAAAACTGACCCGTGCAGGAATCTACTTTGTTCTGTGTATTTTCAAATGCACAGCCCAAAGCAATAACTAGCTCCCCCTCTCCGGCGCTCGACGTCACCGGTATACTAACCACCGGCCCTGGCAATTATCATTATGCACACCTGGACTTCATCATCACCCTGATTACTCTCCCATAATATAGCCCTCAGTAGCCTCAGGCATCAGACAGCAGTGGTTTGTTTTCATTCATGTTCCTGTACGCTTCTCATGTTTTGTTTATCAGCATCATTCATTATTAAACTCACCTTCTGAACCTGCTTCCCGACTCCCAGCGTATACGTGACAATTTGAATGGTTATTTGTAAAAAAAAAAATAATAATAATAATGACCAAATTGCGTTTAAAAACATTTGAAAATATTTATTTCAACTATTTTCACAATACCTGGGTTAAATGCATGGGAGTATATTTGAGTCAGTGTATTTTAGTATTTTCAAATACTTTTCAAGTGTATTTCCATAACTATTCCTATATTCAACTATTTCGTTTTTGAAATGAAGGTTGTCTGAACAGTTGTTTTGATATGTATTGAAAGTAATTGAAATACCTGAAATGGTATAGTTAGTGTGTGTGTGTGTGTGTGTGTGTGTGTGTGTGTGTGTGTGTGTGTGTGTGTGTGTGTGGCTTCCTATGAGCTATATAAGCTGCATGTTTTTTTGTGATGATTTTGTTAGCGGTAGCTCTCTGATCACTGCACTTCAACTCAATAATACAATCTGACCCTGACCACATACACTTCCATTTGAGAGCTGAGCCCATTAGTGGTTAGTAATTAGTGAGATGATAACCAATTACAGTCTATATCAAGTCTCCCGGTAAGCACATACAATGGCTGGTCTGGTTACAGTCCTAATGAGTCATCATACAGAAAGACCTCAGAGATCAGAGAGAGTGAGAGAGAGAGAGTGGAGGGGGCAGGGACGGATGGGGGGAGAGAGAGTCTGTAACAAGTCTCCCGGTAAGCACATACAATGGCTGGTCTGGTTACAGTCCTAATGAGTCATCATACAGAAAGACCTCAGAGATCAGAGAGAGTGAGAGAGAGAGAGTGGAGGGGGCAGGGACGGATGGGGGGAGAGAGAGTCTGTAACAAGTCTGCCGGTAAGCACATACTAAAGATGCTAAAGAGTCATCCTAAAGAGTCATCCTAAAGAGAGCTCAGAGATCAAAAAGAGAAAGAGAGAGGGAGGGAGGGAGGGAGGGAGTGAGAGAGGGGAGGGAGGGAGTGAGAGAGGGGGAGGGAGGGAGCGAGAGGGGAGAGAAATGGAGAGAGAGAATGGGGAGGAGGGTGGGGGGGGGACTGAGAGGGGAGGGAGAGGGGGAGGGAGAGAGGGAGGGAGAGCGAGGGTAGGGATGGAGGGAGAGAGGGAGGGAGAGCGAGAGAAGGAGGGAGGGATAGAGGGAAAGGGAGAGCGAGAGAAGGAGGGAGGGATAGAGGGAACGAGAGAGCGAGAGAAGGAGGGAGGGAGAGATGGAGGGAGAGCGAGGGTAGGGATGGAGGGATAGAGGGAAAGGGAGAGCGAGAGAAGGAGGGAGGGAGAGATGTTAATGAAAGATGAAGTTCATAAAACGATGAGAGTGCAGACGTGACCCCGTTGGCAATCTTTCAAGAAGTCTAATCTGCTATCGTACTGTTTAGCTCTTTCTTGGCCTTATTTAGACGTTGGCAAATGAGTGTGAAAAATATAATTGCCACACTTTCAGATCCCTAAATACAGTACCAGTCAAAAATTACAACACAACTACTCATTCAAGGGTTTTTCTTTATTTTGACTATTTTCTACATTGCTGAATAATAGTGAAAACATCAAAAGTATGAAATAACACATATGGAATCATGTAGTAACCAAAAAAGTGTTAAACAAATCAACATATGTTTTACATTTGAGATTCTTAAAAGTAGCCACCCTTTGCGTTGATGACAGCTTTGCACACTCTTCGCATTCACTCAACCTTAGCATTCACTCAAATCTTCACCTGGAATGCTTTTCCAATAGTCTTGAAGGAGTTCACACATATGCTGAGCACTTGTTGGCTGCTTTTCCTTCCTTCTTTCCTTCTTCCTTCTCTTTTCCAACTCATTCCAAACCATCTCAGTTGGGTTGAAGTCGGGCGATTGTGGAGGGCAGGTAATCAGATGCAGCACTCCGTCTCTATCCTTCTTGGTCAAATAGCCATTACACAGCCTGGAGGTGTGTTGGGTCATTGTCCTGTTGACCAAAAATTATAGTCCCACTAAGAGCAAACCAGATGGGATGGCGTATAACTTCAGAATGCTGTGATAGCCATGCTGGTTGTGTGCCTTGAATTCTAAATAAATCACTGGCAGAGTTACCAGTAAAGCACCCACACCCCATCACACCTCCTCCTCCATGCTTCACAGTGGGAACCACACATGCAAAGATCATCCATTCACCTACTCTGCATCTCACAAAGACACAGCGGTTAGAACCAAAAAACTCTAATTTGGACTGATCAGACCAAATTACAGATTTCCACTGGTCTAATGTCCATTGCTTGTGTTGTATTTATTTATTTTATTTTATTGAACCTTTATTTAACTAGGAAAGTCAGTTAAGAACAAATTCTTATTTACAATGACGGACTACCAAAAGACAAAAGGCCTCCTGTGGGGACAGGGGCTGGGGTAATATATATATATATTTTTAAATGTAAACGGTGTGCCTTGTGTTGCTTGGCCCAAGCAAGTTTATTTTTATTGGTGTCCTTTAGTAGTGGTTTCTTTGCAGCAATTTTGACAATGAAAGCCTGATTCACTCAGTCTCCTCTGAACAGTTGATGTTGAGATGTGTCTGTTACTTGAACTCTGTGAAGCATTTATTTGGGCTGCAATCTGAGGCTGGTAACTCTACTGAACTTTTCCTCTGCAGCAGAGATAACTCTGGGTCTTCCTTTCCTGTGGCGTTCCTCATGGAAGCCAGTTTCATCATAGCGCTTAATGGTTTTTCCTACTGCAGTTGAAGAAACTTTCACAGTTCTTGAAATTTTCCAGATTGACTGACCTTCATGTCTTCTTACGGCTGAACCCCGTTAACGGGATCGATATGACAACAGCCAGTGAAAGTGCAGGGCGCCAAATTCAAACAACATAAATCTCATAAATAAAATTCCTCAAACATACAAGTATTATACACCCTTTTTAAAGATAAACTTGTTGTTAATCCCACCACAGTGTCCGAATTCAAAAAGGCTTTACGACGAAAGCATACCATATTATGCTGTTAGGTCAGCACCTGGTCACAGAAAAACACAGACATTTTTCCAGTCAAAGAGAGGAGTCACAAAAAGCAGAAATAGAGAAAATGTTTTATCACTAACCTTTGATGATCTTCATCAGATGACACTCATAGGACTTCATGTTACACAATACATGTATGTTTTGTTCGATAAAGTTCATATTTATATCCAAAAGTCTCAGTTTTCATTGACGCGTTATGTTCAGTAATGTTTTGCATCCAAAACATCCGGTGAGTTTGCAGAGAGCCACATTAATTTACAAAAATACTCATAATAAACATTGATAAAAGATACAAGTGTTATGCATGGAATTATAGATATACTTCTCCTTTATCTAACCGCTGTGTCAGATTTCAAAAAAGCTTTACGAAAAAAGCACACCATGCAATAATCTGAGGACAGCGCTCAGAGACTAAAACAAGCCATACAGATACCCGTCATGTTGTGGAGTCAACAGAAGTCAGAAATAGCATTATAAATATTCACTTACCTTTGATGATCTTCATCAGAATGCACTCCCAGGAATCCCAGTTCCACAATAAATGTTTGTTTTGTTCGATAAAGTCCATCATTTATGTCCAAATACCTCCTTTTTATTCGAGCGTTTAGTTTTCAAATCCAAATTCACAAGGGGCAGGCACTTAGTTCAGAAGACAGTTCCATTGCAGTTCGTAGAAACATGTCAAAAGATGTATAGAATCAATCTTTAGGATGTTTTTATCATAAATCTTCAATAAAATCCCAACCGGACAATTCCTTTGTCTTTAGAAAGGAAAAGGAACGCAGCTAACTCTCACGGGCGCGTGCGAGACTGAGCTCATGGCATTCTGCCAGATACCTGATTGAAACAGCTCTTATTCTCTCCCCCTTCACAGTAGAAGCCTGAAACAAGGTTCTGAAGACTGTTGACATCTAGTGGAAGCCCTAGGAAGTGCAATCGGACCAAATTGTCCACTGTATATTGGATAGACAAAGACTTGAAAACCTACAAACCTCAGATTTCCCACTTCCTGGTTGGATTTTTTCTCAGGTTTTTGCCTGCCATATGAGTTCTGTTATACTCACAGACATCATTCAAACAGTTTTAGAAACTTCAGAGTATTTTCCATCCACATCTACTAATAATATGCATATCTTAGCTTCTGGGCCTGAATAGCAGGCAGTTTATTCTGGACATCTTATTCATCCAAGCTACTCAAAACTGCCCCCCAGCCATAAGAAGTTAAAGTAATTATGGACTGTTGTTTTTCTTTGCTTTTTTGAGCTGATCTTGCTATAATATGGACTTGGTCTTTTACCAAATAGGGCTATCTTCTGTATACCACCCCTACCATGTCATAACACAACTGATTGGCTCAAACGCATTAAGAATGAAAGAAATTCCACAATCTGTTACTTGAAATGCATTCCAGGTGACATCCTCAGCTGGCTGAGAGAAAGCTGTCATCAAGGCAAAGGGTGACTACTTTGAAGATTCTCAAATATAAAATATATTTGGATTTGTCACTTTTTTGGTTACTACATGATTCCATATGTGAGGTTTTATAATTTTGATATCTTCACTATTATTCTACAATGTAAAAAATTGCAAAAATAAAGAAAAACCCTTGAATGAGTAGGTGTATCCACACTTTTGACTGGTTCTGTATGTGTATACTGAGACGAAGTGAATTAGATATTTTTTGATGCACTGGAAGAGCTGGCATATCACTAGGGGCTGGAAAAACACCTTTTTGCTGATTAAGACTTTGTCTTTTTTGTGAACAGCGTATAGTTGTGTTACTAATAACAGAAGAAGAAATGATGTCAAAAGTGAATGTAGGTTACTTTGAAGATGGTTGTTTTACGGGGAGGAATACGCCGTAGGCTATTCTGTAATCTACTTTAGCGGTGAGCTAATTATTATTGTTCTGTATCTATAACAGATTTCGTTATTTGCATCATTCCTGAGGGAGAGAGATAGAGCCACCTGTTACCACTGAGAGAAAGAGGGAGAGAGAGACATCTGTTTCCTCTTAGAGAGAGAAAGAGAGAGCGAGAGAAAGAGAGCGAGAGCAACCTATGGAAGAGCTGGCCACTCCCTCAGAGAAGCCAGCAGAACAGCCCACCCCAGATCCTGACCCCAGCCTTGACACCACAGCAGGACAGATAAATTAAGATCCACCAGCCCAGCAGACCCTACTCCCTCCTAGCAGCCCGCATGAAAACCCCTCAACACAAAAGCCACATATTGTGCTCCTTATGACCTCGAATACACACAAGAAAATGTACTTTTCCCCACATAACACAGTCACTAAACTCTGGTGCCCAAACACCCAGCGCCCCCTAGACCTGCTATCTGAGGACCAACTAGGGTCACCCAAGCCCTTAATAATTCACACAGGCACAAACAGCAGGAAAGGGTGGCCGCAGCACTTGAGGGAGTGATTGAAAAAGCATCTTCCACTTTCCCCAACGCACGAGTGGTCTCCACCTAGCTACCACAAAAACACTTTCTTCCTACTATAGTGGGTAAACACAAGCATTTCCTGCAACTGTGCCTCAAATCCAAATATTTCCATGGCCCACCACTCCACTCTGGACAGCCTTTATGACCATGTCCTTCTCCAGAAAGCAACAGTCCCTACTTTTGCAAGGAAAGACATCGCCCTCAACCACAGCACCAGCAACTCACACAGGAGCAACAGAGGACCTCACCATGACAATCACACATATGCCCAGGTGGTGAGCAGAGAATCATACCCAAACCACACCACCACACCCATCCAAGCCCCATCCTGTGACCTAAGAGTTAAGTATCAGATGCTCCACATGCTTTGCTCACACCTACTGTAATGGGCTGAGCCTATACCACAGGAAAACAACACTGGACACTATGGAACTAAAGTCTGAGGGGTGGCAGGTGGCCTGGCTGGTAGGAGCGTTGTGCCAGTAACCGAAAGGTTGTTGGATTGAATCCCCGAGCTGAGAAGGTAAAAATCTGATGTTCCGCCCATGAGCAAGGCAGTTAACCCACTGTTCCCGGGCACCGTCGATTAAGGCAGCCCTCCGCACCTCTCTGATTCAGAGGGGTCGGGTTAAAGGCGGAAGACACATTTCAGTTGAATACATTCAGTTCTACAACTTTCCCTTAAAGAAATGGACCCACTAGTTGCCCACCATGTGTTAAACAGAGAAGAGACACAGGATGCATGCTAATTTGGTTTACTGTAGAGCAGACTTAACCCACCCCAGAAAATTGATCAAAACAGGAATATTTTACATTTTGCTAGAATTTAAAAGGAAATAATCTAAACAGAGAAAAATGTCCTCCTGTGTGTTACCTATATCCCCCCACTAGAATCCCCATACTTTAATGAAGACAGCTTCTCCATCCTATAGGGGGAGATCAACCATTTCTAGGCCCAGGGACATGTACTAGTCTGTTGTGAACTAAACATCAGAACTGGACATGAACCTGACACGCTCAGCACACAGGGGCATAAGCACATACCTGGAGGTAACAACATTTCCTCCCAAATATGCCCCCCTAGACAAAACTATGACAAAACAACCAAAAAATGGGTCACAAACAACTCCTGCAGCTCTGTCATACACTGGGTCTGTACAAAAAACAATTGGCCAACAACAAATCCAATCCCTCCTTCCTGGACAAAATGTTTCCCTGCAAAAGGTATAAACTTAGCAGTAGGAAGCCTGAACAGTATATTTGACCTATCAGCTAACAAACAAACACACACACACACACACACACACACACACACACACACACACACACACACACACACACACACACACACACACACACACACACACACACACATATAAATTATTCTAGCAGAACACCTAAGAAAACTAACAACAATGACAAATGAGAAACCTAGCCAACCAAAAACACAGAAACACAGAAAATCAGAACCTACGCCTTCACTATGGGGAAACACTAAAACAATACAGAAATACACTATGAAAAAACAAAAACAGCATGAAGAATTCATATAATCAAACACTTGTGGGAAGATTGGAACACTATCCAAAATGGAGATATATAGATTAACCACTTCTCCAACCTTTTCGGCCATATAACAAATAACCAAGTGCAACATATATCCATGATCAAATAGAAATCTTAGAATCAGCTATAAAGACTACCAGAACCCACTGGATTCTCCTAGTACATTGGATGATTTACAGGACAAAATACAAACCCTCCAACCCAAAAAGGCCTGTGGTGTGATAAAATACACAGACCACAAGTTCAAATTGGCTCAGCTCTGACATCTTCCCAAATATTTGGAACCAAGGTCTGATCACCCCAATCCACAAAAGACAAATTTGACCCCAATAATTACAGTGGAATCTGGGTCCACAGTAGCCTTGGGGAAAATCGACCAACATTGAATACAATGTCTTGAGCAAGTGTCCCATTGGCTTCTTACAAAAATATTTTACGACAGACCACTTATACACCCTGTGAATACAATGTCTTGAACAAGTGTCCCATCGGCTTCTTACAAAAATATTTTACGACAGACCACTTATACACCCTGTGAATACAATGTCTTGAGCAAGTGTCCCATTGGCTTCTTACAAAAATATTTTACGACAGACCACTTATACACCCTGTGAATACAATGTCTTGAACAAGTGTCCCATTGGCTTCTTACAAAAAATATTTTACGACAGACCACTTATACACCCTGTACACCCTAATTATAAGGGCACGAGGCGAGACCCAGATGCAGACACAGGAGGCAGATGGTTAGCGTCCAAGATGTTTATTAACAATACAAAAGGGGAAGGCAAGAGAATGGTAATGGACAGGCAAAAGGTCAAAACCAGTTCAGAGTTCCAGAGGTAAAGAATGGCAGGCAGGCAGGCTCGAGGTCCGGGCAGGCAGAATGGTCAGGCAGGCAGGCTCGAGGCCAGGGCAGGCAGAATGGCAGGCAGGCAGGCTCGAGGTCCGGGCAGGCAGAATGGCAGGCAGGCAGGCTCGAGGCCAGGGCAGGCAGAATGGCAGGCAGGCTCGAGGTCCGGGCAGGCAGAATGGCAGGCAGGCAGGCTCGAGGTCCGGGCAGGCAGAATGGCAGGCAGGCAGGCTCGAGGTCCGGGCAGGCAGAATGGCAGGCAGGCAGGCTCGAGGTCCGGGCAGGCAGAATGGCTGGCAGGCAGGCTCGAGGTCCGGGCAGGCAGAATGGTCAGGCAGGCAGGAATGGAGTCCAGAAAAACAGGCAAAGGTCGAAACCAGGAAGACTAGTAAAAGAAAATAGAAATGCGGGAGCACGGGAAAACACGCTGGAAAACAAGCAGGAAACACAGGGATAAATACAGTGGGGGAAATAAGAGACACCTGGAGGGGGTGGAGACAATACAGGGACAGGTGAAACAGATCAGGGCATGACACTAATTGACAAACAAACAAAATAAACAAAAGTAAATGCTTCTCATGCTTTGGTGGTTTCAAAAAAGCTTTTGAATCAATTTGGCATGGAAAGCGGTGTTGGGGGAAAACATGCACTATTATAAAATCTTTGTACACAAACAACAAGTGTGCAGTTAAAATTGGCAATAAACACGCAGCTTTCTTTCCTCAGAGCTTTGGGGTGAGACGGGGATACAGCTCGAGACCCAACCTCTTCAACTTATGTATAAATAAATTGGCAACGGGACTAGAACAGACTGCAGCACCCGGCCTCACCCTACTAGACTCTGAAGTCAAATGCTTACAGTTTGCAGATGATCTGGTGCTTCTGTCCCCAACCAAGGAGGACCTACAGCAGCACAGATTATGTCAGACGTAGGCTCTGATGGAAAATGTCAGTAAGACAAAAATAATGGCTTTCCAAAAAAGGTCCAGATGCCAAGACAACAAATACAAATTATATCTAGACACTGTTGCCTTTGAACACACAAAGAATTATAGCTACCTCAGCCTAAACATCATCACCACAACTTCTATGCCATCAAAAAGAACATAAAACTTGACATCCCAATAGGATCTGGCTAAAAATACTTCAACAAGTGGGAGAACCCATTACTCTCTATGGTTCTGAGGTCTGAGGTCCACTCACCAACCAATAATTCACAAAATGTGACAAACACGCAATTGAGACTGCATGCAAAAGTCTGCAAAAACATCCTTCAAGTACAACGCAAAATCCCCCAAAATGCATGTAGAGCAGAATTAAGACGTTAACCACTAATTATCAACATCCAGAGAAGATACGTTAAATTGTACAACCACCTAAAAGGAAGCAATGCCCATATATTCCACCACAAAGCCCTCACGTACAGAGAGAATAACCTACAGAAGGGTCCCCTCAGACAGCTGGTCCTGGGGCTCTGTTCACAAACACAAACAGACCCCACAGAGCCCCAGGATTACAACACAATTAGACCCAACCAAATTATGAGAGTCAAGCAAAAAAACACTGCTAGCATACTAAAATGTTATTTGGCCCTAAACAGAGATTACACAGTAGCAGAATACCTGACCAGTGTGACAGACCAAAAATTAAGAAAATCCTTGACTTCATACAGACTCAGTGAGCATGCAAACCTGGCTCTAAAGAGAAGACAGGCAATGTGCCCACTGGCCACAAAATGAGTTGTAAACTGAGCTGCACTTCCTTACCTCCTGCCAAATGTATGACCATATTAGAGACACATATTTCACATAGACCCACACAGAATTTGAAGACAAATCAAACATTGAGAACGTCTCATACTGTATTTGTTAGGCAGAATACTGCAGTGTGCAAATCACAACAGCAAGATTTACTATGAAAACAGGGCAACCAGTGGCACACAAACAACATTGTAAATACAACCAATATGTATCTGTTTACTGATCTTTCCCTACTATTTCTACTTCAACTATTGGAGCTTGAGTTTGAGTTTATTTTATTTTTACAGGGACAGTGCACATTAATCAACGTTTCAGTAAAAGTGCCGGTTTTATCCAGCCGGCTAATTTTCAACCGCAGTCCCTGGGCAGGTTATTAAAAACAATTACAATATAGACAATCATTGAGCAGTTAGCACACGCAGAGCAACATAGGACAAGCAATACGTATCATACAGACAGAGCAACATAGGACAAGCAAGACATAGCACACAGACAGAGAAACATAGGACAAGCAAGACATAGCATACAGACAGAGCAACATAGAACAAAAAGCAGCAAGACAAAATTCATAAAAGCAACAAAGTGTTTCCACACCTCCCAAGTTACAGACAACAGACATGGAAAGCGGCAACACACAGCTAGGGACCATGTTCACAAATCTGATTGACCTTTAGCCGTGTATTCATACATTTTGTGAAAGTGTGATAGGTGGTGCAGTTGTGTGTCTGATGGCAGTGTATTCCAGACATGGGAAGCTCTCACAGAGAAAGCGGATTTACTAAAGGTGCTTTTCCTTAAGGGAACTATACAGTCACCTCTCATGGCGGACCTTGTGGATCTGCTGCAACATGTTTGGGTTTTATGTTTAACAAAAGTACTGAGTGGAGGGGGAGGAGACTGGCCATTTAGGATCTTGAATACAAGACATGCGTACTATGAGCCCGCCCTCCCCAATAAAGGTGGCATCAGCCGCCTGTGACACACACACACTAAGGGACACCTCAGGGTTACCATGATGCATGTCTATGATCACATGTCATTACCAGGTCACTACATCAATCTTGCATGCATGTTCCCATATAAAGTGATGGAACTAACAACAGGGTTTAAATAATTCATTTAGCTGTGTAGTCATCCTTTCAGGTGCTCCAATGCTCATTAGACACTTATTTAAAGGCACTTAACAAATATATGTTTTATAGGGGGTAGATCAACTTTAATATTGCAGATTGACTGTACTGTAGCTTCCATCAATGTCAATGTCTGCATCACTTCCAATCCCCCATATACTGTATATTTATATATTTACACACTACCGTTCAAAAGTTTGAGGTCACTTAGAAATGTCCTTGTTTTTGAAAGAAAAGCACATTTCTTATCCATTAAAATAATATCAAATTGATCAGAAATACAGTACAGACATTGTTAATGTTGTAAGTTACTATTGTAGCTTTTTATATTTTTACTGGAATATCTACATAGGCGTACAGAGGCCCATTATCAGCAACCATCAGAAATCTGCCGTTTCCAGCTACAATAGTCATTTACAACATTAACAATGTCTACACTGTATTTCTGATCAATTTGATATTATTTTAATGGATAAGAAATGTGCTTTTCTTTCAATAACAAGGACATTTCTAAGTGACCCCAAACTTTTGAATGGTAGTGTATATTTATAAATATATCTACAGTCATGATTTAGAAAGTACACCCTTTGGAAAGTGAATAATACATATTTATTTTTACATATTTGGATATTTGAGCTAAATTCCAACCACATTCGTCGATAAAGGTAACCCAAATTAACAAATAACACACAACAATTTTTACTTGTTTTACAAATGTTATCCAATTAAAATAAATAAAAATGCAATTTCCTTAAGCAGAAAAAAATATGTACACCCCTACCTCTACCATCCTGTAAAATGGCTCAAATTATGATCAGGTTCACCAAAACAGGAGCAAATGAATAGGAAATCATATGGCTGTGTGGTAACACATCATGCCAGGATCAAAAGACCTCTGAGGCCCTCAGAAGAAACATTATTGATGACCATGAGTCTGGGAGGGGTTACAAATCCATTTCCCAGCAATTAAAAAGGACATCGTTCCGCTGTCTGATGGATCACCTACAAATGGAGAACATTCCAGACCTCTGGCAATCTACCTGGTACAGGTCGTCGCGCAAAATTACCCGAAAGATGCTCGTAGAAGTCTCTAAGAACCCAGGGTAATGTCAAAGGATCTACCAGCTTCTTTTGCCACAATCAATGTTGAAGTGCATGAGTCAACTGTCAGAAAGAGACTGCACAAACGTGGCCTACATGGGAGGTCAGGAAGGAAGAAGCCTCTGCTCTCAAAAATAATATCAAGACACGACTGACGTCTGCCAGACAACACCTGGGTAAAGACCAAGACTACTGGAACAATGTGCTCTGGACAGATGATTCAAAGGTGGAGTTGTTGGGCCGCAATACCAGACGCCATCATTGGCGAAAACGAAACACTGCCTTTGAACAAAAGAACCTCATACCAACCGTAAAGCATGGAGGCGGTGGCATTATGGTTTATGGCTGCTATGCTGCCTGAGGGCCTGGCCAACTGGCCATCATTTAGTCAACCATGAATTCCATATTGTATCAAATAATTATTGAGGAGAATGTGAGGCCATCTGTCAAGAAGCTGACACTGAACCAAACATGGATCTTGCAACAGGACAATGATTCAAAATGTACAAGCAAAGCTACAACAGAGTGGTACAAAAATAAGAAATGGAGGGTTATGGAATGACCGAGTCAAAGCCAAGATCTCCATCCTGATGAAATGCTGTGGGGGGACTTGAAGCGGGCCGTCCATGCAAGCAGTACTGTAAAGAAGAAATGGAGGGTTATGGAATGACCGAGTCAAAGCCAAGATCTCCATCCTGATGAAATGCTGTGGGGGGACTTGAAGCGGGCCGTCCATGCAAGCAGTACTGTAAAGAAGAAATGGAGGGTTATGGAATGACCGAGTCAAAGCCAAGATCTCCATCCTGATGAAATGCTGTGGGGGGACTTGAAGCGGGCCGTCCATGCAAGCAGTACTGTAAAGAAGAATGGGAAAAAAAATCTTCCCAGTCGATATAAGAGACTGATAGACAGTTACAAGACATGGCAACATTAAGTTATTTCAGCCAAAGGGGGAAACACCAGCAATTAGATCTTGGAGCGTACTTATTATTTCCACTCTATGGAATTGCATTTCTAATCATTTTTGATGAATAAATGATTGCAAAGTGTAATCTTTCAGTTTATTTTGTTAAATTAGGTTACCTTTATCTGTCAATCGTGTTGAAGTGAAGATTACATATCCATCTTTTCAAATATTTACAAAAGAATACAACTTGAACTGCACTGTTGGTTAAGGGCTTATAAGTAAGCATTACACGGTAAGGTCGACACTGTATTCAGCGAATGTGACTAATAAAGTTTGATTTGATCTGAACTTTCCAGGGGACGTACTTACATTTTCACGACTGTATATATTTGCCAAAAAATACAGTACACGCATACATAAGTACCTGTTCACATACATACAAATATATTTACATTTACATACATATACTATTTATACACATCTTTTGAAAAATATATTTTCCTTTATTACTTTCTTACCCTACCAACCCTCCCCTAATTTGAGTAAACTAGTGAACAACAACGCTTAGGCTTCTACTTCCAGCTTATACATACTATATATATTTTACGGGCACAGTCTATTTTACAATAGTTCTATTATGTTGTCTTTTACTCCTCTAACCTCAACCTCAACCATCTATTTCTTTCACAAAAGATCTGAACCTATGTACGCTTTACGGACACAGTATGTTTTACATTAGTTATCTTGTTATTAGTTGCTATTATCCCCAACCTTCAGCTCCAATTCAACCCCTCCCATCTATCTCTTAACACCATATTGGATTTCTATTTGCCATATATTTTTCAACATGTGCTGTGATGTTTAATAAAAGTTCTGAACCTTTCTAATCTTTCCACAGATTGTCAATTATTTTTGCTAAAAGTATTATAATATTATTGATCACTTGACTATGACTTTTCAGATCACCCAGTAGTGCTATCTGCATAGTTGGCTCCAGGTAAATGTATTATTATATTATTGATCACTTGACTATGACTTTTCAGATCACCCAGTAGTGCTATCTGCATAGTTGGCTCCAGGTAAATGTATTATTATATTATTGATCACTTGACTATGACTTTTCAGATCACCCAGTAGTGCTATCTGCATAGTTGGCTCCAGGTAAAAGTATTATAATATTATTGATCACTTGACTATGACTTTTCAGATCACCCAGTAGTGCTATCTGCATAGTTGGCTCCAGGTAAATGTTGCAATTCTTCAGTCATTCCTAGACCTGTGACCAAAAACAAGCTACATATGGACAGTACCAAAACAAATGGTCTAATTATTCTGTCTCTTTGCAGCTAAATCTGCAGAGCTGGGAATGTTGTATCCCCCCATACAGTGGGGAGAACAAGTATTTGATACACTGCCGATTTTGCAGGTTTTCCTACTTACAAAGCATGTAAAGGTCTGTAATTTCTATCATAGGTACACTTCAACTGTGAGAGACGGAATCTAAAACAAAAATCCAGAAAATCTCATTGTATGATTTTTAAGTAATTAATGTGCATTTTATTGTATGACATAAGTATTTGATCACCTACCAACCAGTAAGAATTCCGGCTCTCACAGACCTGTTAGTTTTTCTTGAAGAAGCTCTCCTGTTCTCCACTCATTACCTGTATTAACTGCACCTGTTTGAACTCGTTACCTGTATAAAAGACACCTGTCCACACACTCAATCAAACAGACTCCAACCTCTCCACAATGGCCAAGACCAGAGAGCTGTGTAAGGACATCAGGGTTCAATTGTAGACCTGCACAAGGCTGGGATGGGCTACAGGACAATAGGCAAGCAGCATGGTGAGAAGGCAACAACTGTTGGCGCAATTATTAGAAGAAGTTCAAGATGACGGTCAATCATCCTTGGTCTGGGGTTCCATGCAAGATCTCACCACGTGGGGCATCAATGATCATGAGGAAGGTGAGGGATCAGCCCAGAACTACACGGCAGGACCTGGACAATGGCCTGAAAAAGGCAGGGACCACACTCTCAAAGAAAACCATTAGTAACACATTATGCCGTCATGGATTAAAATCCTGCAGCGCACGCAAGGTCCCCCTGCTCAAGCCAGCGCATGTCCAGGCCCGTCTGAAGATTGCCAATGACCATCTGGATGATCCAGATGAGGAATGGGAGAAGGTCATGTGGTCTGATGAGACACAAATAGAGCTTTTTGGTCTAAACTCCACTCACCGTGTTTGGAGGAAGAAGAAGGATGAGTACAACCCCAAGAACACCATCCCAATCGTGAAGCACGGAGGTGGAAACATCATTCTTTGGGGATGCTTTTCGGCAAAGGAGAAAGGACGACTGCACCGTATTGAGGGGAGGATGAATGGGGCCATGTATCGCGAGATCTTGGCCAACAACCTCCTTCCCTCAGTAAGAGCATTGAAGATGGGTCGTGGCTTGGTCTTCCAGCATGACAACGATCCGAAACACAGAGCCAGGGCACCTAAAGAGTGGCTCCGTAAGAAGCATCTCAAGGTCCTGGAGTGGCCTAGCCAGTTTCCAGACCTGAACCCAATAGAAAATCTTCGGAGAGGGCTGAAAGTCCATATTGCCCCGAAACCTGAAGGATCTGGAAAAGGTTTGTATGGACAAGTGGGCCAAAATCCCTGCTGCAGTGTGTGCAAACCTGGTCAAGAACTACAGGAAACATATGATCTCTGTAATTGCAAACAAAGGTTATATTAACAAACATTAAGTTCTGCTTTTATGATGTATCAAATACTTGTGTCATGCAATAAAATGCAAATTAATTACTTAAAATCATACAATGTGATTTTCTGGATTTTTGTTTTAGATTACGTCTCTCACAGTTGTACCTATGATAAAAATTACAGACCTCTACATGCCTTGTAGGTAGGAAAACCTGCAAAATCGGCAGTGTTTCAAATACCTGTTCTCCCCCCTCTATATGTAACATATTGGTTGCAAGAATTTTGTTTGAACAATTCTAAGCTTTGAAGCCAGTGTTGTTTTACGTATCAATTCATAAACCATGTGCCATGGAATCGGTATGCCGAAAATCTCTTCCCAACTATTTTGTAATCTATATGGCACTGTCACACCCTGATCTGTGTCACCTGTCTATGTGCTTGTCTCCACCCCCCCCCTCCAGGTGTCACCCATTTTACTATTATCCCTTGTGTATTTATACCTGTGCTCTCTGTTTGTCTGTTGCCAGTTCGTATTGTCCTGTCAGGTCTTACCAGCATGCTTTCCTGTCTCCTTTTGCTTCAAGTTCTGTTTCTTGGTTTTCCCGGTTCTGACTATTCTGCCTGCCTTGACCCCGAACCTGCCTGCCGTCCTGTACCTGCCTGACTCTGACCTGATCACGAACCCCTGCCTGCCCTGACCCCGAGCCTGCCTGCCGTCCTGTACCTGCCTGACTCAGACCTGATCACGAATCCCTGCCTGTCCTCGACCTGCCCTTTTCCTGCCCCATGTTTACAATAAATCATCTGGGAACTGTACTATCTGCCTCCTGTGTCTACATCGGGGTCATATCCTGAGTTGTGATAGGCGCAGCTGTAAATTTTTTGGTCCTTAAATGAAACTGGTATACTTTTTTATTTATCACAATTTTCTTTAACCAAAGATGGTCTTTAAAGCAGGGCCGACAGACAAGTTCCCTACTTTTTCTCCCTTCCACTTTCCTATTCCATTTTTGCGGTAATGCTGCAGTTAGTTGGTTGTAATTTTGGGTAGAGCAGACATTTCCATATGTTTTTGTTAGCGGCATGTGTGACATAAAATCACTGAACACGAAAATACAAAATAACAAATAGAAAGACAGAAATGAAAACCGAAACAGTTCCGTGTGGTCTTTCTATTTGTTATTTTGTATTTGTGTTCAGTGATTTTGTTCATTAAAACATGACGAACACGTACAACGCTGCATATTGGTCCGATCTCTCATACTCCTCGTCAGAGGAGGAAGAATCCCGTTACACATTCTTGAATATGGGGTGAGACATTCTTATTAATTTGCTAGAGAACCAGTTCAGATTTAAGTACAACATTTGTATGACTGAAGCCTTTAGTGAGAGGTCTAATGCTTTAATATTTAATCATTTCTGCCGTCCGAATTCATTTTCATTATATAAATAGGCCCGTTTTATTTTGTCTGGCTTGCCGTTCCAAATAAAATGGATTTTAAATTACTGTTTTCTAGGTGTAGGCAAGACCATAAGCAAATAGGTAAACTGTGATATGACTTAAGAGGTAATCAGGGTGATTTTTCCACAAATAGACAGGTATTTTCCTTTCCATGGTCGCAAGATCTTATCTATTTTTGCCAACTTTCTGTTAAAATGTATTGGAGTCATGGCTAAAAAGGGAAAAGGAGGTTTCAAATGGCCTAATGAGCTGGACTCAATAACACCAGCCAGATATAGACAGTTCCAAAGGCAAAAAATGTTAATTTTAAAGGTTAATCCAAAATAACAGGACTAAAATGAGCCATTCATTGAATGGAAACATTTATTTCCATCTGGTTTAAAGACTTTATTAACCTTCTGGTCCGCCTCTTGGAATTTCTTATTTTCTCTGGTTCCGGAATACTAGGGCATCATTTTGAGATACTTTGACCACAGAAATGCATTATATCTCTATGACTTTAGTGGAGTTAAGGTGTCCACATGCATAGGGTTGGTTTGCTCCTAGCGGAACTCGACTAGGCTTTAGGGAACATCTGTGCTCACATACTCCCTTAAAACCTTTTAAGGATGTTGCGAATTTTCGTAGCTTTTTGTTAAAAATCGCGCAACATTTCAGCGCCCTGCTATTCATGCCAGGAATATAGTATATGCATATGATTAGTATGTGTGGATAGAAAACACTCAGACGTTTCCAAAACTGTTTAAATCACGCCTGTGGCATTTACAGAACGGGCGTTTCATCAAAAAGTGCATGAAAATCTGTTCACTGAAAATGGAAAAATATATCCTTCCACGACTACAGGCAATTGTTCAAAGCGAACCGAATTAAATAGAGCCGAGTTTACATTGCCTACAGCTTCCGCAGGTTGTCTAGAGTCATGTCATTTGTTTCGCAATTGATTCTTGGTCTAACCCAAACAAGGGAACTCCTTCCCTAATGTCTCCGCCCAGATTTTTGGTCGACCATTTCCAGACATCTTTTTCTCCACGGACAAGCTAAACATTTCACATCGCCTCCTGAGGAATTTTATCGCTTATTAACGTGTACTAATACCTAAAGTTGCATTACAAAAGTATTTCGAAGTGTTTTGTGAAAGTTTATCGTCGACTTTTTGAATTTTAAAAAATGACGTTACGTTATGAAATGCTAATTTTTTTCTTTACTCGCACAGTATTCTTAGCTCGATATCTAGGCTATATATGGACCGATTTAATCGAAAAAAGACCCTAAATGATGTTTATGGGACATCTAGGAGTGCCAAGAAAGAAGCTCGTCAAAGGTAATGAATGTTTTATATTTTATTTCAGCGTTTTCGTAACGACGGCTAACGCAAAATCTGTCGTTTTAGGTGACGTTGCAGTATTTTGAGGGTGCATGGTATCAGATAATAGCTTCTCATGCTTTCCCCGAAAAGCATTTTACAAATCTGACTTGGTGGATAGATTCACAACGAGTGTAGCTTTAATTCAGTATATTGTATGTCAATTTTAATGAAAGTTTGAGGTTTATCAACCTCTATGGGTGGCGCTCTTGAGCATTTCCGCTGATTGTGGTCCCCACTTCGGTACCACGTCCTTAACAAGTTTTAAAATACCTTAGCTTGAAAAACGAAGAAAAAAAAACAGCAATATTACTGTTTGTCCATCTTGAAATGCCATAGCAACAAGTACACTTCCTCAAAATAGTTTGAATTAATCTAAGATAACTCAAGAAATCTGTAATTAATTTAGTATTTTTGCAGAGGAGGTCTTAGTGGCATAATTTTACATCTAACTAAGATGTTTGGTGAAGTATTTCTCAAGTAGAAAATATGTGCATGAAAACGAGTCATCTGTCGTTGAATGACAACAAACACTTAATTGAAGAATCTTGACTGTTGACAAATTACAGATGAAGGGGCATAGACTTCGGCTACCGAACTTCGACAAGCCTCAAGAAAAAATAAATAGTGTGCTCCAGCAGCCCCCCCCCAAAAATGCTGAAAGCTGCAAAAACTTAAAAATTGTTGTGTCATAATATACGTGCAAACTGTTTGGAAAGGGAAGCATATGGTAAGCTTAAGATATAGAAGCTTGGCCCATTTGGCTATATTATTTGGAATGAATGTGTCATGTATGATTAAAAACGAGGGAAGAAACTACTCTTCCACGGTTCCAAATATTAGCATATCTAGATTTACATTGCGGGAGAAACAGTCCCAGCTCTAAACACCTCTGAGTTTTTCACCACATAATCGACACTCAATTCATACCGGTGCGATTAATGGTCAGCTGCCTCTTCACACACTTATTGAACAGATGTAAGTAGCTTCCTCTCCTCTCTCCCCTCTGCTCCTCTCTCCCATTCCCCCTCGGCTCCTCTCTCCCCTCTGCTCCTCTCTCCCATTCCCCCTCGGCTCCTCTCTCCCCTCTGCTCCTCTCTCCCATTCCCCCTCGGCTCCTCTCTCCCCTCTGCTCCTCTCTCCCATTCCCCCTCGGCTCCTCTCTCCCCTCTGCTCCTCTCTCCCATTCCCCCTCGGCTCCTCTCTCCCCTCTGCTCCTCTCTCCCATTCCCCCTCGGCTCCTCTCTCCCCTCTGCTCCTCTCTCCCATTCCCCCTCGGCTCCTCTCTCCCCTCTGCTCCTCTCTCCCATTCCCCCTGCTCCTCTCTCCCCTCTGCTCCCCTCTCCCATTCCCCCTCGGCTCCTCTCTCCCACTCCCCCCCTGTCATGCTCCCTGACCCACTTTCCACCATGACAGAATCAGGACAGACAGCCCCTTAGTTTCGGGCTTCAGACAGAGTCAGAGAGCAGGAAACAAGTTGAGAACTCACATCCTCACATTCACAACATACAGGTTTCAAACACCCCACAAATATGTTGGAGGCAGGAAGCAGACATAACATACCCTTAAATTCTCAGACCTGAGCTAGATTTCTATCACTCAACATCCTTCACTCACACCTGTGTTCTCTCTCTGTCCATCCAGAAAACAGGTTCTCCTTCAGTCATTCCCTCAACACTGGTCTCTATAGAATACTTGGGATGACCTCTGTGGGGCTACTTAGCTAGCTCTCTCTCTCTCTCTCTCTCTCTCTCTCTCTCATTGTTTCTGTCTCTCTCTCTTTCTCTCTGTCTCTCATTGTCTCTGTCTCTGTTTCTGTCTGTCTCTGTGTTTCTCTCTCATTGTCTCTGTCTCTCTCTGTCTGTCTCTGTGTTTCTCTCTCTCATTGTCTCTGTTTCTGTCTCTCTCTCTGTCTGTCTCTGTGTTTCTGTCTCTCATTGTCTCTGTTTCTGTCTCTCTCTGTCTATCTCTGTGTTTCTCTCTCTCATTGTCTCTGTTTCTGTCTCTCTGTCTGTCTCTGTGTTTCTGTCTCTCATTGTCTCTGTTTCTGTCTCTCTGTCTGTCTGTGTCTGTGTTTCTGTCTCTCATTGTCTCTGTTTCTATCTCTCTCTGTCTGTCTCTGTGTTTCTCTCTCATTGTCTCTGTTTCTGTCTCTCTCTCTCTCTCATTGTCTCTGTTTCTGTCTGTCTGTCTCTGTGTTTCTGTCTCTCATTGTCTCTGTTTCTGTCTCTCTCTGTCTGTCTCTGTGTTTCTCTCTCTCATTGTCTCTGTTTCTGTCTCTCTCTCATTGTCTCTGTTTCTGTCTCTCTCTGTCTGTCTCTGTGTTTCTGTCTCTCATTGTCTCCGTTTCTGTCTCTCTCTGTGTTTCTCTCTCTCATTGTCTCTGTTTGTGTCTCTCTCTCATTGTCTCTGTTTCTGTTTCTCTCTGTCTGTCTCTGTGTTTCTGTCTCTCATTGTCTCCGTTTCTGTCTCTCTCTCTCTGTCTGTCTCTGTTTCTCTCTCTCATTGTCTCTGTCTGTCTCTGTTTCTCTCTCTCATTGTCTCTGTCTGTCTCTCTCTCTCTCTGTCTGTCTCTGTGTTTCTCTCTCTCTCTGTCTCGCTCTGTCTCTCTCTTGCTCAGGTGACTTGACCAGAGCACAAAGTTGAGGGAAGAGAGTGAAGAGACAGAGGAGAAGAAGTGTGAAGGATAGGGGTGCTAACTTGCAGGCATTCATTATTCAGTCAACCGATCAGCTCCAGTTGGGAAAGAGGCGGGTCGCCCGGCACGTAATAACAAACACAGCGCCGTTTATGGAAACAAACAACCCAACAGCCTTTATCCGGGGAACGGTGTGTGTCTGTGTGCATGTGCGTCTGTGTGTGTGTGTGTCTTTATCAGGTGAGAGCAGCTGGGAGGTGGGATGGCTTTAATGGCTTTCATTCAGACTACTTCAAGGAATATAATTCTCAAGACAAACATAGAAACCAACTGCTTTGTTGTGGGAGAGATTAAACATGACTCTCTGTATCACTGTTAGACTGCACAGGTAGAAAGGAGAGGTCCACGCCCCCAACATGCAATCTTTGACAGGATTCGTAGTCTGAAATATGAGAGTCATTTTGACTTACATGGCAGTTGTCAGCATATTCCTACCTCTGCATCCCAAATGGCACCCTATTACCTATATAGTGCACTACTTTTGACAGTATCCCTAGGGGCTCTGATCAAAAGTGTGCACTTTAGGGAATAGGGTGCCATTTGTAACTGACACTATCTAATCCTCCTCCTTCTCTAACCTTGACATTCTCTGCCTATTAACTTTCAGGGAACTTCCTGACAAGCAGGCTTTTACTAAGTACCCATAACCCCAGCCAGTGTTGAAGTTCAATAACACTCAATATTGGAATAGCTATTGTCAATAAAGTATAATTCTCCATTCATTTTTGTGCCCTCTTCCACTGAGAGAACCTGCTAGATTAAAGCGTTGAGGATCGCTTGGCTTGTTAATCAGCTTTCAGGCCGATGAATAATAATCTCTTTTGACAGGAAAAACATCTGTGTCATTTAAAAAGAGCCGAGTGAAGGTCCCGTCCCTCGCTGTGCAAGTTGCCGTGGCGACATTGTTTCTCGGCATGCGCCCAATCAGCAGCTATCATTTGGTATTCCAGCTGCACATCAGGGCAAACTGTAAACACACAAGCAGATGCGTGCATCGGAGGCAAGCATACACGCCTACACTCACGCACATACGCACACACACATGGCATGCGTACACACAAAGACTAGACATTAATCACCAGAGAGGGAGGCAGTGACTGAAGATCTCTAATGTTAGTGAACGCTCCGTCTTCAACTCCACATTGGGGCCAGCAGGGGATTGACTCTAACGGCCAACCAAACATTGTCTACCTCCCAAATGGCACCTTGTTCACTTCATAGTGCACTACTTTTGACCAGCGTACTGGGAATATTGTGCCATTTGGGACACATACCTTGCTCATGTCTACCAACCTCTGCCAGATTCTGGTTCCTGCTTGAATGAATGTGACGATAAAAGCATTACGTTTCGGAACATGTTGTCCGTATCTATTAAGGGTTGTTTATTGTTGTTATTTATTGTTTACTCCCAGGTGAGCAGCTTGGTACTGTGGGTATTGTGCTTTGGAGATTTCTCGCCTCACGACTCTTGCCTACTGCGCTGCAATCATAAATCGTGAGGACTGCATGTCGGACACGTAAATACACAGCTGAGCAAGGGTTATAGATGTAGAGAGGATAGGGAAAGAGAGAGGGGGGTGGGAAAAAGAGAGGGGGAGAGAGGGGAGAGAGAGAGAGGGGAGAGAGGGAGAGAGAGAGGGGGAGGGAAAAGAGAGAGGGGGAGAGAGGGAGAGAGAGAGGGAGAGGGAAAAGAGAGAGGGGGAGAGAGGAGAGAGAGGGAGAGAGAGAGAGGGAGAGGGAAAAGAGAGAGGGGGAGAGAGGGAGAGAGAGAGAGGGAGAGGGAAAAGAGAGAGGGGGAGAGAGGGGAGAGAGAGGGAGAGAGAGAGAGGGAGAGGGAAAAGAGAGAGGGGGAGAGAGGGAGAGAGAGAGAGGGAGAGGGAAAAGAGAGAGGGGGAGAGAGGGAGAGAGAGAGAGGGGAGGGAAAAGAGAGAGGGAGAGAGAGAGGGGGAGGGAAAGAGAGAGGGGGAGAGAGGGAGAGAGAGAGAGGGGGAGGGAAAAGAGAGAGGGGGAGAGAGGGAGAGAGAGAGGGGGAGAGGGAAAAGAGAGAGGGGGAGAGAGGGAGAGAGTTAGGGGGAGAGGGAAAAGAGAGAGGGGGAGAGAGGGAGAGAGAGAGGGGGGATGGAAAAGAGAGAGGGGGAGAGAGGGAGAGAGAGAGAGGGAGAGGGAAAAGAGAGAGGGGGAGAGAGAGAGAGGGAGAGGGAAAAGAGAGAGGGGGAGAGAGGGAGAGAGAGAGAGGGGGAGGGAAAAAGAGGGAGAGAGAGAGGGGGAGGGAAAGGGGAGAGAGGGAGAGAGGGAGAGAGGGGGAGGGAAAAGAGAGAGGGGGAGAGAGGGGGAGAGAGAGGGAGAGGGAAAAGAGAGAGGGGGAGAGAGGGAGAGAGAGAGGGGGAGGGAAAAGAGAGAGGGGGAGAGAGGGAGAGAGAGAGAGGGAGAGGGAAAAGAGAGGGGGAGAGAGGGAGAGAGAGAGAGGGAGAGGGAAAATAGAGAGGGGGAGAGAGGGAGAGAGAGAGGGGGAGGGAAAAAGAGAGGAGAGAGAGAGAGGGGAGGGAAAAAGAGAGGGGGAGAGAGGGAGAGAGAGAGAGAGGGGGAGGGAAAAGAGAGAGGGGGAGAGAGGGAGAGAGAGAGGGGGAGGGAAAAAGAGAGGGAGAGAGAGTAAACGTGTTATACACTGTTAACGATACTGTAAGGGTGAACATGTTTATATCTTTATCCCTTTGGTTGTCCTTTATCAGGCAACGCATCAGAACTAGGGACAATGATTAACGCTATAAAACTAAAGTTAATTAACTAGATGCTATCTGACACCTCGTCCATCCTTCAGTTGCATTGAAAAAGAAAAGTGCCAAATGGACTGATTATATGGCATTAGTACAGGAGAGGGCATATCTACAGGTTTCATTTAACTGTTATTTTGGAAAGGTTAGTCTCACTGAGCTAAACTATATTTTAGGAAGATATACCTGTTTCAGATGACAGCACTCAGTTTATAGGTAGAATGAGGAATATGTACCCATTTCTTAAAAACATTCTAGAATCAATTATGTGAAGTTTAAAGTAGGCCTGTGTGCAGCACTAATAAGAGTTGGCAAGTTAATTGATTCTGGCCTCTTTTTTTTGCAGCAGCATTTGAATATCGATCACAACCCTCAAGTGCCTGTCAAATGTGTTCTTCTGTGAAGTGTTTTCAAATCCCATGTTTTTCCAAGGCCCTTTGCTTCTAACCCAATTACTAGATTTCTCTTTTTTTTATTACTCCCTTCTGAATTTTCATTCATACACTGCTGGGCTTTTATTCAAATTGACTATAGATGTCTGATACTATCACATTCATTTTCATTATGTTGGCAGAAATACTCTAGGGTAACGTACTTTAGAGGTAAACTAAAGGAAAGGTTTTTATTTCATTGAATTGAATAAGGACAAACACATTGAGCCCATTTAGCGGTTCTCTGTCTTAGAACTTCTCTAAAATAACAGCCATTACACTGACACCCAGGCAAGTCAACGTCAACGTCACTGTGAACTTCTCTAAAATAACAGCCAAACAGACAAGGCAGCAACATTACTGTGAACTAAAATAACAGACACTGACACCAGGAAAGTCAACGTCACTGTCAACTCTAAAATAACAGCCATTACACTGACACCCAGGCAAGTCAACGTCACTGTGAACTTCTCTAAAATAACAGCCATTACACTGACACCCAGGCAAGTCAACGTCACTGTCTAAAATAACAGCCATTACACTGACACACAGGCAAGTCAACGTCACTAAAATAACAGCCATTACACTGACACCCAGGCAAGTCAACGCACTGTGAACTTCTAAAATAACAGCCATTACACTGACACCCAGGCAAGTCAACGTCACTGTGAACTTCTCTAAAATAACAGCCATTACACTGACACCCAGGCAAGTCAACGTCACTGTGAACTTCTCTAAAATAACAGCCATTACACTGACACCCAGGCAAGTCAACGTCACTGTGAACTTCTCTAAAATAACAGCCATTACACTGACACCCAGGCAAGTCAACGTCAACGTCACTGTGAACTTCTCTAAAATAACAGCCATTACACAGACACCCAGGCAAGTCAACGTCAACGTCACTGTGAACTTCTCTAAAATAATAGCCATTACACTGACACCCAGGCAAGTCAACGTCACTGTGATCCGTAATAGTAGCTATGACATTAATGCATGTGAAACATGACCGATTGCCTTTGTGTTTGAAATACTGCACCTCCTGTTTTCCCCTCTGGGTTGGGTTCTCTCTGATATATACTGTTCAGGCAGTCATTACATGTGCATGTACAATGCTTCAGAAAATATTCACATCCCTTGACTTTGCCAAACTTTGTTGTGTTACAGCCTGAACTTAAAATGGATAAAATTGAGATTTTGTGTCACTGGCCTACACACAATACCCCATAATATCAAAGTAGAATGATATTTTTCGAAATGCTTACAAATGATTTAAAAATGAAAAGCGGAAATGTCTTGAGTCAGTAAGTATTCAGCCCCATGGAGGTTTTGCAATACCTCGCAAAGAACGGGCACTTATTGGTAAATGGGTAAAAAAAACAACAACACTGAATATCGCTTTGAGCATGGTAAAGTTATTAATTACACTTTGGATGGTGTATCAATACACACAGTCACAACAAAGATACAGGCGTTCTTCCTAACTCAGTTGCCGGAGAGGAAGGAAACCGCACAGGGATTTCACAATGAGGCCAATGGTGACTTTAAAACAGTTACAGAGTTCAATGGCTGTGATAGGAGGAAACTGAGGATGGATCAACAACTCTATTTGACAGAGTGAAAAAAAAGTAAGCCTGTACAGAATACAAATATATTCTAAAACATGGATCCTGTTTGCAACAAGGCACTTAAGTAATACTCCAAAAAGTGTGGCGAAGCAATTCACTTTTTGTCCTGAATACAAAGTGTTATGTTTGGTGAAAATCCAACACAACTAAGTAACACTCTACATATGTTCAAGCTTAGTGGTGGCTGCATCATGTTATGGGCATGCTTGAAATCGTTAAGGACTGGGGAGTTTTTCAGGATAAAAAAGAAACGGAATGCAGCTAAGAACAGGCAAAATCCTAGAGGAAAACCTTGTTCAGTCTGCTTTCCACCAGACACTGGGAGAAGAATTCACCTTTCAACAGGACAATAACCTAAAGCACAAGGCCAAATCTACACTGGAGTTGCTTACCAAGAAGACAGTGAATGTTACTGAGTGGCCGAGTTACAGTTTTGATTAATATCTACTTGGAAATCTATGGGAAGACCTGAAAATAGTTGTCTAGCAATGATCAACAACCAATTCGACAGAACTTGAAGAATTTGGATATAATCATTTTTTTTTTATTTAACCTTTATTTAACCAGGTAGGCTAGTTGAGAACAAGTTCTCATTTGCAACTGCGACCTGGCCAAGATAAAGCATAGCAGTGTGAACAGACAACACAGAGTTACATACAGAGTAAACAATTAACAAGTCAATAACACAGTAGAGGAGAAAAAAAAAGAAAAAAAAGGGGGAGTCTATATACAATGTGTGCAAAAGGCATGAGGAGGTAGGCGAATAATTACAATTTTGCAGATTAACACTGGAGTGATAAATGATCAGATGGTCATGTACAGGTAGAGATATTGGTGTGCAAAAGAGCAGAAAGGTAAATAAATAAAAACAGTATGGGGATGAGGTAGGTAAAAATGGGTGGGCTATTTACCGATAGACTATGTACAGCTGCAGCGATCGGTTAGCTGGGCAAAAGTTGCACAATCCAGGTGTAGGAAGCTCTTAGAGACTTACCCAGAAAGACTCACAGCTGTCATCACTGTTGAAGGTGCTTCTATAAAGTACTGACTTAGGGGTGTGAATATTTATTTAAATGAAATATTTCTGTATTTAATTTTCAATACATTTGCAAACATTTCTAAAACTATGTTTTCACTTTGTCATTATGGGGTATTGAGTGTAGATGGGTGGGAAAAAATCGTATTTAATCCATTTTGAATTCAGGCTGTAACACAACAAAATGTGAAATAAGTCAAGGGGTATGAATACTTTCTGAAAGCACTGTAGCTGCTCACTGAGGAGAATGGTAAATGCCATGCCAGAGTTGTGTGACTCCACACACATGCACACACACACACACACAGGTGTGATTAAGACAGTGTTGTGATTCATGAGCATTAGCCCCATTTAATGATCTCTAGCCCTGTTGATACCTGCCGCTAACATGCGTCCTTCTTCCTGATCTTGCCCATTTACACCTATAAACTTAGATTAAAATACATTCACAACGCGTCTTTTTATAGTCTACACCTGTCAAAAAATGTGGGCACAATCAGAATGTGGACAACATCAGGACAAAGGATGCATGTTATAAGTATAAACAAGGCTTCTGTCTCTTTCTCTCTTGCTCTCTCTCTTTCCCTTTCTCTCTACAATGGGACATATACAGTGCCTTGCGAAAGTATTCGGCCCCCTTGAACTTTGCAACCTTTTGCCACATTTCAGGCCTCAATAATAAAGATATAAAACTGTATTTTTTGGGGAAGAATCAACAACTGGGACACAATCATGAAGTGGAACGACATTTATTGGATATTTCAAACTTTTTTAACAAATCAAAAACTGAAAAATTGGGGGTGCAAAATTATTCTGCCCCCTTAAGTTAATACTTTGTAGTGCCACCTTTTGCTGCGATTACAGCTGTAAGTCGCATGGGGTATGTCTCTATCAGTTTTGCACATCGAGAGACTGAAATTTTTTCCCATTCCTCCTTGCAAAACAGCTCGAGCTCAGTGAGGTTGGATGGAGAGCATTTGTGAACAGCAGTTTTCAGTTCTTTCCACAGATTCTCGATTGGATTCAGGTCTGGACTTTGACTTAGCCATTCTAACACCTGGATATGTTTATTTTTGAACCATTCCATTGTAGATTTTGCTTTATGTTTTGGATCATTGTCTTGTTGGAAGACAAATCTCTGTCCCAGTCTCAGGTCTTTTACAGACTCCATCAGGTTTTCTTCCAGAATGGTCCTGTATTTGGCTCCATCCATCTTCCCATCAATTTTAACCATATTCCCTGTCCCTGCTGAAGAAAAGCAGGCCCAAACCATCATGCTGCCATCACCATGTTTGACAGTGGGGATGGTGTGTTCAGGGTGATGAGCTGTGTTGCTTTTACGTCAAACATAAAGTTTTGCATTGTTGCCAAAAAGTTCAATTTTGGTTTCATCTGACCAGAGCACCTTCTTCCAGAGTGATCATGGGCCTCTTGGCTGCATCTCTGATCAGTCTTCTCCTTGTATGAGCTGAAAGTTTAGAGGGACGGCCAGGTCTTGGTAGATTTGCAGTGGTCTTATACTCCTTCCATTTCAATATTATCGCTTGCACAGTGCTCCTTGGGATGTTTAAAGCTTGGGAAATCTTTTTGTATCCAAATCCGGCTTTAAACTTCTTCACAACAGTATCTCGGACCTGCCTGGTGTGTTCCTTGTTCTTCATGATGCTCTCTGTGCTTTTAACGGACCTCTGAGACTATCACAGTGCAGGTGCATTTATACGAAGACTTGATTACACACAGGTGGATTGTATTTATCATCATTATTCATTTAGGTCAACATTGGATCATTCAGAGATCCTCACTGAACTTCTGCAGAGAGTTTGCTGCACTGAAAGTAAAGGGGCTGAATAATTTTGCACGCCCAATTTTTCAGTTTTTGATTTGTTAAAAAAGTTTGAAATATCCAATAAATGTCGTTCCACTTCATGATTGTGTCCCACTTGTTGTTGATTCTTCACAAAAAAATACAGTTTTATATCTTTATGTTTGAAGCCTGAAATGTGGCAAAAGGTCACAAAGTTCAAGGGGGCCGAATACTTTCGCAAGGCACTGTAAGTTGTAGTGTGTTGGGAATATGTCACAGAGCATCATGGGAGTTGAACATTGAGATGATCACATTCTAGATAAATGGTTGAACTGATTCCCCTCTCCCATCATCATTATTTAATTGTTATAAAGACGTGGTTATGAAATCCACCCGACATAACAAAAGATTGGCTATGAGTAAGTCTGAACCTACAGGAACTATTTTGTCTAGTTTAGGCTAATGTTAGCACAGTGTATCATTAGAAGAGGCATAGTTGAGCTAGCTAAGAGAGTGAGTTAGCATCGTCATGGACGGTAGAAAAGGATTTGAGATGGACGTCGGTGCGGGAATTTTTAAAAACATTTTGAGTGCATAAGTGAGTCAATGCTACCTGCATGACATCCTTGTACCTTGGAAAGATGAAGAGGACCATCTTCAGAATGTGGATGCAACGTTTCAGATGAATACAGACTCCGAGTTCGTATGGACAAATGTGCATTCTTCCAATCATCAGTTGAATACCTCACGTCATCGACGCCACAAGCCATCTCAAAAGGCTCTGTTCAATGCAAGGCTATCTTGAACTCCCCCAGGTCCTCAGAACGTGAGCCTATCGATGTTACATTGAACTGGGTGAATGGAACATGAATGACAGTCATCCAATATGCTGTAATAGAAATAAGGCCATGCTTAGGGCTGTTGCGGTGACCTATTACCGCCACACCGGCAGTCATGAGTCATGACTACAGTAAAATTCCACGGTAATCTCCTCAACTCGCTAACGCCCATCAGGTTTGAATGGCCAGGTTCTCAGGGCTCTATTGTCCCTCCATCAGGTTCTAATGACCTGGTACTCAGGGCTCTATTGTCCCTCCATCAGGTTCTAATGACCTGGTACTCAGGGCTCTATTGTTCCCCATCAGGTTCTAATGAACTGGTACTCAGGGCACTATTGTCCCTCCATCAGGTCCTAATGACCTGGTACTCAGGGCTCTATTGTCCCTCCATCAGGTTCTAAATGGCCAGGTTCTCAGGGCTCTATTGTCCCTCCATCAGGTTCTAATGACCTAGTACTCAGGGCTCTATTGTTCCCCATCAGGTTCTAATGACCTGGTACTCAGGGCTCTATTGTCCCTCCATCAGGTTCTAATGACCTGGTACTCAGGGCTCTATTGTCCCTCCATCAGGTTCTAATGACCTGGTACTCAGGGCTCTATTGTCCCTCCATCAGGTTCTAATGACCTGGTACTCAGGGCTCTATTGTTCCTCCATCAGGTCACTTATGACCTAGTACTCAGGGCTCTATTGTTCCCCATCAGGTTCTAATGACCTGGTACTCAGGGCTCTATTGTCCCTCCATCAGGTTCTAATGACCTGGTACTCAGGGCTCTATTGTTCCCCCAGGTTCTAATGACCTAGTACTCAGGGCTCTATTGTTCCTCCATCAGGTTCTAAATGGCCTGGTACTCAGAGCTCTATTGTCCATCCATCAGGTTCTAATGACCTGGTACTCAGGGCTCTATTGTTCCCCATCAGGTTCTAATGACCTGGTACTCAGGGCTCTATTGTCCCTCCATCAGGTTCTAAATGGCCTGGTACTCAGGGCTCTATTGCCCCCATCAGGTTCTAATGACCTGGTACTCAGGGCTCTATTGTCCCTCCATCAGGTTCTAAATGGCCTGGTACTCAGAGCTCTATTGTCCCTCCATCAGGTTCTAATGACCTGGGACTCAGGGCTCTATTGGCCCTCCATCAGGTTCTAATGACCTGGTACTCAGGGCTCTATTGTCCCTCCATCAGGTTCTAATGGCCTGGTACTCAGGGCTCTATTGTCCCTCCATCAGGTTCTAATGACCTGGTACTCAGGGCTCTATTGGCCCTCCATCAGGTTCTAATGACCTGGTACTCAGGACTCTATTGGCCATCCATCAGGATCTAATGACCTGGTACTCAGGGCTCTATTGTCCCTCCATCAGGTTCTAATGGCCTGGTACTCAGGGCTCTATTGTCCCTCCATCAGGTTCTAATGGCCTGGTTCTCAAATTACGCAAATTTAAAAAAAAATGACATCAAACAATAATAATCAAAACAGTATCGTGTTTTAATTTGAAGAAAGAAGTTTAAGGATTGAAACTGAGTGGAAAACATGGTTATTTTGGATGTTGTTTCAAAGTGTAACACCATGAAATGGACAATGCTTTCTAAGGTGATGATTAACTCAAAACACCCACACTCATATTAGAGCTGATGCGTAGGCCTATAGATGAGCCCATGACCAACAAAAAACTGAATCAAAATAATGATTTTCCTGTTATAAAATAATGTAGATCCAAAGGGCATCAGTTCATTCAATGCATGTTTCCCCAAATCAGGATATTCCATCTCCACATCACACCAGAAAAGTGAGTCTTGTCTCTGAGTACCTCATCTTCAGGCCTCGGTCTGAGGACTAATCCAGAAGATTTTCCTGAAAGGAATGTTGTTGTTGGTACTGTCAGTCATGAAAGGATTGCGCACCGAGTCAAGTTCGACAGGGAAGTAGGAGTTGAACTCACTGTTGAGTTTGGATAAATGTGAGCTTACTATGTACAGTACACCATAGGAGCTCTGTGAACATAAAATACTGTATATGCCATTTAGAAGACACTTTCATCCAAAGAGATTTACAGTAATGCATGCATACATTTCACGTATTGGTCACCCAAGGAATGGAACCCACAGCCCTGTTGGTGCAAGCACCATGCTCTACCAACTGAGCCACCTGTAGACAGTGACGTGTCAAGCTGCTGGAAACCACTTATGTCCCCATCTTCACATTTACCTTCCCACAGTTGGATCTTCATCATGAATCCACACACCATGTCATACAGATGTAGAATGTAGTGACTTTACATTGCAGAGTTAGACTCAGGTTGCTTAGTTTTCCAAACACATCAATAAGATAGGAAAGGCGGGCTTCCCAGTCTGTGTCCTCGAACACAGCCACAAGGGGTTGTGAATGCTCAGACAGAAAATCACTTACTTTGGCGCGCAGCTCAAAAAGCCTCTAACGTTTTTCGAAAGGACTTCGATGTGAAGCATTAGCTGCTGGTGCTTAGTCCCACTGTCATGACAGAGCCTTTCAAACTGTTGGTGATCCAGAGGCCTGGACTGGATGAAGTGAATCACTTTCACTGCGTCATTCAAAACATCACGTAACTCAGGAGTCATTCCCTTGCTGGCCTCCTGCCTCCCTGTGAATGATACAGTGATTCCATTCAACGTCGGGATTTACCTTCGTTGATGTCGCACCATCTGTGCACACATGAACACAGGATTTCCAATCCAGATTGTGCTCTGAAAAATAGCTGTCAATAATGTGAAACACATCCACACCTGTGGTTCTCCCCATTAGCATCTTGCAGAACAGAATGTGCGCAGAACAGAATGTGCTCAGAACAGAATGTGCTCATTCATTTCCAAAATTCCCACTGACATCAGTCGAATCGTCCAACTGCCTAGCAAATTGGCCTGATTTTTGTGCTTTTCCACCACTTGATCAACAACATCAACTCTAGATCTATATACCATCGATCCTATGGCACACCGTGTTATTGACAATGGTTCAGTCTTCAGTGCAACAGCTGCTGTCTTATCAATCATGCTTTTTGCTAGGATAACAGCATAAGGCTAAATGAACTCCTCAGCTATAGTGAATGGCTTTTTTTTTTTACATAGCCACAAGTAGCGACAGCATATGAAGCCTCCAATGCTTTGTTTGACACCGGAATCGCTTTCTTTCATTTCTCTTGACTTCACTTAAATTCTGACAGCTTTTAATGGATGAACTATACTGTCTTACCCACACAGAAATGAGCTTGGTACTGAGGTGCCGTTGTAAATGGGCTGAGAAAGTCGCCGCAGAGGAACACTATTGCTGAGGCAGATCTATAGATGTGGAGGTGAAACTGAAGAGGACATACTAAACCTTGTCAACTTTCTTTCTTTATTCCACGGGTTCAATTGAGCTGGCACAAGCGCCGCTACTGCTGCTTGGAACAGTGTGTTTTAGCCATTGATCCATAGCTAGTTTCTACTCAAAGCTAGCTGTGTTAGCTGAAATGGTGAGCCACTCTGGCACGCAGAGCAGAGGATCATTGTTTGCATTGAACCTTTATTTAACTAGGCAAGTCAGTTAAGAATAAATTCTTATTTACAATGGCGTCCTAACAAAAAGCAAAAGGCCTCCTGCGGGGACGGGGGCTGGGATTTAAAACATTAAATCACAGCAAGAGAAACACCACAACACTACATAAAGAAAGACCTAAGACAACAACATAGCACAGCAGCAACACATGAAAACACAGCATGGTAGCAACACAAAATAACCACAAAATTGTAGCAACTCAACATGGCAGCAGCATAACATGGTAGCAGCACAAAACACGGTACAAACATTATTGGGCACAGACAACAACATAAAGGGCCAGAAGGTAGAGACAACAATACATCATGCAAAGCATCATGTGTACTTGGCATGAGCAGAGGATCAACGGGCAGGAAGAGGCCAAGAAGACAGAACAACATGCACACACACCGAAACTAAAGTTTAAAAAGTAGTCATATAAATATTAAATAAGTGTTTTCTTGCCTATTAAGATAGAAATTACTTGAAACATTTTTTTATTTTTTATTCTCCACATTTTGGAAAATCGTCCCTCGTACCCCCTGGGGGCTGCCCAGTACCCCCGGTTGGGAAACACTGCCTTATGCTACACTCCAAAATGTTTATCCATGACTCTGGCAGAGAATGTATAGACCTAGGCAATGCTGTTGGTTCATTGATTGTGCAGGGGGGCTTACAGAGTTAGCCTACAATTATAGTGAATTCGTATTTGATTTTGAATAGCCTAATAATAGGGCATTTTCTTTATATTTTCATAATTCTTAGGCTGACACATTACCTTTAGCTACATAATATCTCACTACAACGGGTTTACATCTTCTCTCTCTCATTCATTCCTTTTTTCAGCACGCAGAGGAAGGGCCTGTCAACAGTTTAATGAAATATGTTTTGTTGTGAAAACATGTTACTCTAGATGTTCGTGAACAGATTTCCCAAATGAAGCACTGCAGAAATAGAGTTGGAGAGCTCACGGCAAACAGAGGGTGGAATAGAACCTGTCACACAGAGGGTGGAATAGAACCTGTCACACATGGGTGGAATAGAACCTGTCACACATGGGTGGATTAGAACCTGTCACACATGGGTGGAATAGAAACTGTCACACATGGGTGGAATAGAACCTGTCACACATGAGTGGAGTAGAACCTGTCACACATGGGTGGAATAGAACCTGTCACACATGGGTGGAGTAGAACATGTCACACATGGGTTGAATAGAACCTGTCACACATGGGTGGAATAGAACCTGTCACACATGGGTGGAATAGAACCTGTCACACATGGGTGGAATAGAACCTGTCACACATGGGTGGAGTAGAACCTGTCACACATGGGTGGAATAGAACCGGTCACGGATGGGTGGAATAGAACCGGTCACACATGGGTGGAATAGAACCTGTCACACATGGGTGGAATAGAACCGGTCACAGATGGGTGGAATAGAACCTGTCACACATGGGTGGAATAGAACCTGTCACACATGGGTGGAATAGAACCTGTCACACATGGGTGGAATAGAACCTGTCACACATGGGTGGAATAGAACCTGTCACACATGGGTGGAATAGAACCTGTCACACATGGGTGGAGTAGAACCTGTCACACATGGGTGGAGTAGAACCTGTCACACATGGGTGGAGTAGAACCTGTCACACATGGGTGGAGTAGAACCTGTCACACATGGGTGGAATAGAACCTGTCACACATGGGTGGAATAGAACCTGTCACACATGGGTGGAATAGAACCTGTCACACATGGGTGGAGTAGAACCTGTCACACATGGGTGGAGTAGAACCTGTCACACATGGGTGGAGTAGAACCTGTCACACATGGGTGAGTAGAACCTGTCACAGAACCTGTCACACATGGGTGGAGTAGAACCTGTCACACATGGGTGGAGTAGAACCTGTCACACATGGGTGGAATAGAACCTGTCACACATGGGTGGAGTAGAACCTGTCACACATGGGTGGAGTATAACCTGTCACACATGGGTGGAATAGAACCTGTCACACATGGGTGGAGTAGAACCTGTCACACATGGGTGGATAGAACCTGTCACACATGGGTGGAGTAGAACCTGTCACACATGGGTGGAGTAGAACCTGTCACACATGGGTGGAGTAGAACCTGTCACACATGGGTGGAGTAGAACCTGTCACACATGGGTGGAATAGAACCTGTCACACATGGGTGGAATAGAACCTGTCACACATGGGTGGAGTAGATCACACATGGGTGTCACACATGGGTGGAATAGAACCTGTCACACATGGGTGGAATAGAACCTGTCACACATGGGTGGAATAGAACCTGTCACACATGGATGGAGTAGAACCTGTCACACATGGGTGGAGTAGAACCTGTCACACATGGGTGGAGTAGAACCTGTCACACATGGGTGGAGTAGAACCTGTCACACATGGGTGGAATAGAACCTGTCACACATGGGTGGAATAGAACCTGTCACACATGGGTGGAGTAGAACCTGTCACACATGGGTGGAATAGAACCTGTCACACATGGGTGGAGTAGAACCTGTCACACATGGGTGGATTAGAACCTGTCACACATGGGTGGAGTAGAACCTGTCACACATGGGTGGAGTAGAACCTGTCACACATGGGTGGAGTAGAACCTGTCACACATGGGTGGAGTAGAACCTGTCACACATGGGTGGAATAGAACCTGTCACACATGGGTGGAGTAGAACCTGTCACACATGGGTGGAGTAGAACCTGTCACACATGGGTGGAATAGAACCTGTCACACATGGGTGGAGTAGAACCTGTCACACATGGGTGGAGTAGAACCTGTCACACATGGGTGGAATAGAACCTGTCACACATGGGTGGAGTAGAACCTGTCACACATGGGTGGAGTAGAACCTGTCACACATGGGTGGAGTAGAACCTGTCACACATGGGTGGAGTAGAACCTGTCACACATGGGTGGAATAGAACCTGTCACACATGGGTGGAGTAGAACCTGTCACACATGGGTGGAGTAGAACCTGTCACACATGGGTGGAATAGAACCTGTCACACATGGGTGGAGTAGAACCTGTCACACATGGGTGGAGTAGAACCTGTCACACATGGGTGGAGTAGAACCTGTCACACATGGGTGGAATAGAACCCGTCACACATGGGTGGAATAGAACCCATCACACATGGGTGGAGTAGAACCTGTCACACATGGGTGGAGTAGAACCTGTCACACATGGGTGGAATAGAACCTGTCACACATGGGTGGAGTAGAACCTGTCACACATGGGTGGAATAGAGTTTTCACACATGGGTGGAATAGAACCTGTCACACATGGGTGGAGTAGAACCTGTCATACATGGGTGGAATAGAACCTGTCACACATGGGTGGAGTAGAACCTGTCACACATGGGTGGAATAGAACCTGTCACACATGGGTGGAGTAGAACCTGTCACACATGGGTGGAATAGAACCTGTCACACATGGGTGGAATAGAACCTGTCACACATGGGTGGAGTAGAACCTGTCACACATGGGTGGAGTAGAACCTGTCACACATGGGTGAGTAGAACCTGTCACACATGGGTGGAATCAACCTGTCACACATGGGTGGAGTAGAACCTGTCACACATGGGTGGAGTAGAACCTGTCACACATGGGTGGAATAGAACCTGTCACACATGGGTGGAGTAGAACCTGTCACACATGGGTGGAGTAGAACCTGTCACACATGGGTGGAATAGAACCTGTCACACATGGGTGGAGTAGAACCTGTCACACATGGGTGGAGTAGAACCTGTCACACATGGGTGGAGTAGAACCTGTCACACATGGGTGGAGTAGAACCTGTCACACATGGGTGGAATAGAACCTGTCACACATGGGTGGAGTAGAACCTGTCACACATGGGTGGAGTAGAACCTGTCACACATGGGTGGAATAGAACCTGTCACACATGGGTGGAGCCCCAAGAACCTGTCACACATGGGTGGAGTAGAACCTGTCACACATGGGTGGAGTAGAACCTGTCACACATGGGTGGATTAGAACCCGCAGGCACACATGGGTGGAATAGAACCTATCACACATGGGTGGAGTAGAACCTGTCACACATGGGTGGAGTAGAACCTGTCACACATGGGTGGAGTAGAACCTGTCACACATGGGTGGAGTAGAACCTGTCACACATGGGTGGAATAGAACCTGTCACACATGGGTGGAATAGAACCTGTCACACATGGGTGGAGTAGAACCTGTCACACATGGGTGGAATAGAACCTGTCACACATGGGTGGAGTAGAACCTGTCACACATGGGTGGAATAGAACCTGTCACACATGGGTGGAGTAGAACCTGTCACACATGGGTGGAATAGAACCTGTCACATATGGGTGGAGTAGAACCTGTCACACATGGGTGGAATAGAACCTGTCACACATCAGTGGAATAGAACCTGTCACACATGGGTGGAATAGAACCTGTCACACATGGGTGGAATAGAACCTGTCACACATGGGTGGAATAGAACCTGTCACACATGGGTGGAATAGAACCTGTCACACATGGGTGGAGTAGAACCTGTCACACATGGGTGGAGTAGAACCTGTCACACATGGGTTGAATAGAACCTGTCACACATGGGTGGAATAGAACCTGTCTGTCACGCCCTGGTCTAAGTATTTTGTGTTTTCTTCATGTATTGGGTCAGGCCAGGGTGTGGCATAGAGTTTTTGTATTGTGGTGTGTTTTGTCTTGGGATTTTGGAATGTGTGTATAGTGGGATTGTAGCTTAGTGGGGTGTTCTAGGAGAGTCTATGGCTGTCTGAAGTGGTTCTCAATCAGAGGCAGGTGTTTACCGTTGTCTCTGATTGGGAACCATATTTAGGCAGCCATATTCTTTGGTTTTATTGTGGGTGATTGTCCTGTGTGTCTTGATGTCCTGGTTAGAGGTTAGTAGACACTTGTATAGGCTGTTTTCGGTTTTCGTTTT